>NC_069504.1:1148468503-1148748503 GCF_027579735.1 Bombina bombina
TCATGGGATATGCCAGGTAATTCCCTTTACTTCAGTGGCATATTGCAGCCCCTCCACTTACAGTAATGAATAGTCTCATTAAATTGTGTATTTATTTACATCATTTGTATGATACATTATATCTTGTTCACACCTCTAACACCAACCAGAGCACAACCGAAAAAAGTCTGGAGTTTACTGATTCCCTCAAAGACACATTATTGTGTTTTGCTTTTACTCTGTACCAGTTACAAAATTCTCTAAGTCTCTCCAGCCTCTACTAGCCTCACCAGCTTTATCAGTCCCACCAGCCTCACTAACCTCTCTAGTTCCACTGACTACATCAGCCCCTCTAGTTCCACCACCCTCATCAGCTCTACCAGCCTCACTAGCCTCCTTAGTTCCAACAGCTCCACCAGCCCCTCTAGTTCAACCAGCTTCACCAGCCCAACCAGCCTCACTAGCCTCTCTAGTTCCAACATCTCCACCAGCCCCTTTAGTTCCACCAGCCCATCTAGTTCCACCAGCCTCACTAGCCTCTCTAGTTCCAACAGCTCCACCAGCCCCTCTAGTTCCGCCAGCTTCTCCAGCTCTACCAGCCTCACCAGCTCCACCAGCCCCTCTAGTTTCATCAACCCATCTAGTTCCACCAGCCCCTCTAGTTCCACAAGCTTCTCCAGCTCTACCAACCTCACCAGCCCAACCAGCCTCACTAGCCTCTCTAGTTCCAACATCTCCACCAGCCTCTTTAGTTCCACCAGCCCCTCTAGTTCCACCAGCCTCACTAGCCTCTCTAGTTTCAACAGCTCCACCAGCCCCTCAGTTCCACCAGTTTCTCCAGCTCTACCAGCCTCACCAGCCCAACAGCTCCACCAGCCTCTATAGTTCCAACAGCCCATCTAGTTCCACCAGCCTCACTAGCCTCTCTAGTTCCACCAACCCCTCTAGTTCCACCAGCCTCACCAGCCTTCCAGGCTCACTAGACTCTCTAGTTCCACCAGCCTCACCAGCCACTCTTGTTCCACCAGCCCCTCAAGTTTCATCAACCCCTTTAGTTCCACCAGCCCCACCAGCCCCTCTAGTTCCAACAGCTCCACCAGCCCCTCTAGTTCCACCAGCCTCACCAGCCTCACTAGCCTCTCTAGTTCCAACAGCTCCACCAGCCTCTCTAGTTGCACCAGCTTCTCCAGCTCTACCAGCCTCACCAGCCCAACCAGCCTCACTGGACTCTCTAGTTCCAACAGCTCCACCAACCCCTTTAGTTCCACCAGCCCTTCTAGTTCTACCAGCCCCTCTAGCTGCACCAGCATCTCCAGCTCTACCAGCTTCACCAGCCTCACTAGACTCTCTAATTTCAACAGCTCCAACAGCCCCTCTAGTTCCACCAGCTTCTCTGGTTATATTAGCCCCACCAGACTTTCTAGTTCTACCAGATTCACTAGACTCTCTAGATCAACCAGCCTCACTAGCTTCTCTTGTTATTTGATCCTCACCAGACTTTCTAGTTCCACCAGCCTCTAGTTCCTTCAGCCTCTCCAACTCTACTAGCCTCATCAGCTCCACCAGCCCCTCTAGTTCTACAGCACCTCTAGTTCCACCAGCCTCATCAGCCTCTCTAGTTTCACCAGCCTCTCTAGTTTCACCAGCCACAAAAGCTCTCTAGTTTAACCAGCCTCTCTAGTTCCACCATCCTCACCAGCATTTCCAGTTCAACCAGCCCTTCTAGTTTCACCAGCCTCTCCAGCTCTACTAGCCTCACCAGCCTCACCAACCCCACCAGCCTCACTAGACTCTCTAGATCCACCAGCCTCACCAGCTTCTCTTGTTATTTGAGCCTCACCAGCCTTTCTAGTTCCACAAGCCTCTCTAGTTCCTTCAGCCTCTCCAACTCTACTAGCCTCATCAGCTCCACCAGCACCTCTAGTTCTACAGCACTTCTAGTTCCACCAACTTCACCAGCCTCTCTAGTTTCACCAGCCTCATTAGTTTCCCCAGAGTCACAACCTCTCTAGTTTAACCAGCCTCTCTAGTTCCACAAGCCTCAACAGCCTATCTAGTTTCAACAGTCTCTCTAGTTGCACCATCCTCGCAACCTCTCCCGTTTAACCAGCCTCTCTAGTTTCACCAGCCTATCTAGTTTTACCAGCCTCTCTAGTTGCACCATCCTCACAACCTCTCTAGTTTAAGCAGCCTCTCTAGTTCCACAAGCCCCACCAGCCTCTCTAGTTGCATCAAAGTCACAACATCTCTAGTATAACCAGCCTCTCTAGTTCCACCAGCCTCACCAGCCTATCTATTTGCACCATCCTCAAAACCCCTCTAGTTTAAGCAGCCTCTCTAGTTGCACCAGAATCACAACCTCTCTAGTTTAACCAGCCTTTCTGGTTACGCCATCCTCACCAGCCTTTCTAGTTCCACCAGTCCCTATAGTTTCTTCAGCCTCTCCAGCTCTACTAGCCTCATCAGCTCAACCATTGCCTCTAGTTCCACAGCCCCTCTAGTTTTACCATTCTTTCTAATTTAACCAGCCTAAAAATACTCACTATTTCCACCAGCCTATATAGTTTCACAAGCCTCTCTAGTTGCACCAGAGTCACAACCTCTCTAGTTTAACCAGCCTCTCTAGTTCCACCAGCCTCACCAGCCTTTCTAGTTCCACCAGCCCCTCTAGTTCCTTCAGCCTCTCCAATTCTATTAGCCTCATCAGCTCCACCAGACCCTCTAGTTCCACAGCCCCTCTAGTTCCACTCACATCTCTAATTTAGCCAGCCTCACCATACTCTTTAATTCCACAAGCCTCACTAGCATCTCTAATGTCAACAGCCTCTTTAGTTCTACCAGCCTCACCGCCTCTCTAATTTAACCAGTCTCATCGTCCTCTCTAATTCCACCAGCCTCACCTGCCTCTCTAATTTAACCAGCCTCACCATACTCTCTAGTTCTACCAGCCTCACCTGCCTCTCTAATTTAACCAGCCTTACCATACTCTATAGTTCTACCAGCCTCACCAGCCTCTCTAATTTAACCAGCCTCATTGTACTCTCTAGTTCTACCAGCCTCACCTGCCTCTATAATTTAACCAGCCCCATCATACTCTCTAGTTCCACCAGCCTCATCTGCCTTTCTAATTTAACCAGCCTCACCATACTCTCTAGTTCTACCAGCCTCACCAGCCTCTCTAATTCAACTAGTCTCACCATACTCTTTAGTTCTACCAGCCTCACCAGCCTCTTTAATTCAACCAGCCTCACCATACTCTCTAGTTCTACCAGCTTAACCAGCCTCACTAATTCAACCAGCTGTACCATACTATCTAGTTCTACCAGACTCACCAGCCTCTCCAATTCAACCAGCCTCACTATACTCTATAGTTCTACCAGTCTCACTAGCCCCTCGAATTTAACCAGCCTCACCATCTACCATCCTCACCAGCCTCTCTAATTCAACCAGCCTCATCATACTTTATAGTTCTACCAACCTCACCCGCCTCTCTAATTTAACCAGCCTCACCATACTCTCTAGTTCAACCAGCCTCACCTGCCTCTCTAATTTAACCAGCCTCATCATACTCTCTAGTTCTACCAGCCTCACCAGCCTCTCTAAATTAACCAGCCTCACCTTACTCTCTAGTTCTACCAGCCTCACCATAATCTCTAGTCCCAACAGCCCCACCCACCTCTCTAATTTAACCAGCCTCACCATACTCTCTAGTTCTACCAGCCTCACTAGCCTCTCTAGTGTCAACAGCCTCTCTAATTTAACCATCCTCATCATACTCTCTAGTTCTTCCAGCCTCACTAGCCTTTCTAATTCAACTAGTCTCACCATACTCTCTAAATCCACCAGCCTCTCTAATTCAACCAGCCTCACCATACTCTCTAATTCAACCAGCCTTACCCGCCTCTCTAATTTAACCAGCCTCACCATACTCTCTAGTTCTACCAGCCTCACCGGCCTCTCTAAATTTACCAGACTCACCATACTCTCTAGTTCTACCAGCCTTACCCACCACTCTAATTTAACCAGTCTCACCATACTCTCTAGTTCCACCAGCCTCACTAGCCTCTCTAGTGTCAACAGTCTCTCTAATTTAACCAGCCCCACCATACTCTCTAGTTCTTCCAGCCTCATCCACCTCTCTAATTTAACCAGCGTCATTGTACTCTCTAAATCCACCAGCCTCACCAGCCTCTCTAATTCAACCAGCCTCACCATACTCTCTAATTCAACCAGCCTTACCCGCCTCTCTAATTTAACCAGCCTCACCATACTCTCTAGTTCTACCAGCCTCACCGGCCTCTCTAAATTTACCAGACTCACCATACTCTCTAGTTCTACCAGCCTTACCCACCACTCTAATTTAACCAGTCTCACCATACTCTCTAGTTCCACCAGCCTCACTAGCCTCTCTAGTGTCAACAGTCTCTCTAATTTAACCAGCCCCACCATACTCTCTAGTTCTACCAGCCTCACCAGCCTCTCTAATTCAACTAATCTCACCATACTCTTTAGCTCTACCAGCCTCACCAGCCTCTCTAATTCAACCAGCCTCACCATACTCTTTAGTTCTACCAGCTTAACCAGCCTCTCTAATTCAACCAGCCTCTCCATACTCTCTAGTTCTACCAGACTCACCAGCCTCTCTAATTCAACCAGCCTCACCATACTCTCTAGTTATACCAGACTCACCAGCCTCTCTAATTCAACCAGCCTCGCCATACTCTCTAGTTCTACCAGCCTCACCCGCCTCTCCATAATCTCTAGTCCCACCAGCCTCACCTGTCTCTCTAATTTAACCAGCCTCACCATACTCTATAGTTCTACCAGCCTCTCTAATTTAACCAGCCTCACCATACTCTCTAGTTCTTCCATGCTCATCCGCCTTTCTAATTTAACCAGCTCCACCATAATCTCTAGTTCCACCAGCCTCTCTAATTCAACTAGTCTCACTATACTCTCTAGTTCCACAGCCACACCAGCCTCTCTAATTCAACCAGTCTCACCCACCTCTAATTTAACCAGCCTCACAAGTCTCTCTAATTTAACCAGCCTCACAAGCCTCTCTAATTTAACCAGTCTAACCATACTCTCTAGTTCTACCAGCCTCACCAGCCTCTCTAATTCAACTAGCCTCAGCATACTCTCTAGTTCTATCAGACTCACCAGCCTCTCTAATTCAGCCAACCTCGCCATACTCTCTAGTTTTACCAGCCTCACCCGCCTCTCTAATTTAACCAGCCTCACCATAATCTCTAGTCCCACAATCCTCACCTGCCATCTCTCTAATTTAACAAGCCTCACCAGCCTCTCTAATTCAACTAGCCTCAGCATACTCTCTAGTTCTACCAACCTCTCTAATTCAACCAGCCTCACCATACTCTCTAGATCTACCAGACTCACCAGCCTCTCTAATTCAACCAGCCTCGCCATACTCTCTAGATCTACCAGCCTCAACCGCCTCTCTAATTCAACAAGCCTCACCATAATCTCTAGTCCCACCAGCCTCACCTGCCTCTCTAATTTAACCAGCCTCACCATACTCTATAGTTCTACCAGCCTCACCAGCCTCTCTAATTTAACCAGTCTCACCATACTCTGTAGTTCTTCCAGCCTCATCCGCCTCTCTAATTTAACCAACTCCACCATACTCTCTAGTTCCGCCATCCTCACCAGCCTCTCTAATTCAACTAGTCTCATTATACTCTCTAGTTCCACAGCATCACCAGCCTCTCTAATTCAACCAGCCTCACCCGCCTCTCTAATTTAACCAGTCTCACAAGCCTCTCTAATTTAACCAGCCTCACAAGCCTTTTTTAATTTAACCAACCTAACCATACTCTCTAGTTCTACCAGCCTCACCAGCCTCTCTAATTCAACTAGCCTCAGCATACTCTCTAGTTCTACCAGACTCACCAGCCTCTCTAATTCAACAAACCTCGCCATACTCTCTAGTTCTACCAGCCTCCCGCCTCTCTAATTTAACCAGCCTCACCATAATATCTAGTCCCACCAGCCTCACCCACCTCTCTAATTTAACCAGCTTCACCATACTCTATAGTTCTACCAGCCTCACTAGCCTCTCTAATTTAACCAGCCTCACCATACTCTATAGTTCTACCAGCCTCCCGCCTCTCTAATTTAACCAGCCTCACCATAATATCTAGTCCCACCAGCCTCACCTGCCTCTCTAATTTAACCAGCCTCACCATACTCTATAGTTCTACCAGCCTCACTAGCCTCTCTAATTTAACCAGCCTCACCATACTCTCTAGTTCTTCCAGCCTCATCCGCCTCTCTAATTTAACCAACTCCACCATAATCTCTAGTTCTTCCAGCCTCTCTAATTCAGCTAGTCTCACTATACTCTCTAGTTCCACAGCCTCACCTGCCTCTCTAATTTAACCAGTCTCACAAGCCTCTCTAATTTAACCAGTCTAACCATACTCTCTAGTTCTACCAGCCTCTCTAATTCTACTAGCCTCACCAGACTCTCTTATTCAACCAGCCTCACCAGCCTCTCTTATTCAACCAGCCTCACCATACTTTCTAGTTTTACCAGTCTCACTAGCCTCTCTAATTTAACCAGCCTCACCATACTCTCTAGTTCAGTCTCACCAGCCTCTCTAGTTCTACCAGCCTCACTAGCCTCTCTAATTTAACCAGCCTCCCCATACTCTCTAGTTCTACCAGCCTCACCATACTCTCGAGTTCTACCAGCCTCATCGTACTCTCTAGTTCTACCAGCTTCACCATACTCTCTAGTTCTACCAGCCTCACCATACTCTCTAGTTCTATCAGCCTCACCATACTCTCGAGTTTTACCAGCCTCATCGTACTCTCTAGTTCTACCAGCCTCACCAGCCTCTCTAGTTCTACCAGACTCTCCAGCACCACCAGCCTCACCAGGCTTTTTTAGCTTCACCAGCCTCTCTATTTGCTCTGGTTCCTATGTAAATTCTCAACAGCTTTAGTGAATCAAGTGCATACGAAATTGAGAGCTAGGTAAGCATTCCTCCCTTCATACTTTTTCCAGAGGCTTTTTGAGACTGGGAGGTGATAGATTCTGCTTAGTGAATTTAGTCTGTTAGTATTCTTTACTTCCTACCTAGTTTCTGTAATTGTGTGCAAATAATTCATAAAGTTCTACTCATCCCCTCAACCTTTAGTGGATCAGGTACAACAAATAACACAAGATCTGGTGAAGCTGGAGGTGAGGTAGTTAAAAAGGAGAGGCTGGAGAGCCACCTTAGTGAATAGTGCCCACTTATTCTGGCTTTAGTAAGTTAGTGTGCCCAGCTTACTGCTTGAGGTCATGGAGCTTTTGAACTATTATCACCTCATTATTTAATTGATAATTATGGTATTTTCAGTGCTCTCCTAAGAGGCTGCCGATGTATTGAAATTGATTGCTGGGATGGGCCAGACGGAGATCCAATTGTCTATCACGGATACACGTTAACAAGCAAACTGCTCTTTAAGACGGTCATCAGCGCCATAGAGGAATGCGCCTTTGTGGTAAGTAGCCAATGAGAAACATATAACCAGCCCAGTTAGTGCAACTTTGTATTTTTATGGTGAAATCTCATAGATCATCAGCAGAGAATGCAGTAAATGTGCAACAAAAATAATCTTCTAGAGTTGGTAAAATCTTACAGAAGTTTTAGGGTTCGTGTTTTGGACTAGATTACAAGTGGTGCACAGATATAGATAAATATACACCTATAAACACATAAATACACATGTACACATACTGTATACAGACATACATACACATATAAACACATAAATACACATGTACACAGATATAGACATATATACACATATAAACACATAAATACACATGTACACATACTGTATACAGACATACATACACATATAAACACATAAATACACATGTACACAGATATAGACATATATACACATATAAACACATAAATACACATGTACACAGATATAGACATATATACACATATAAACACATAAATACACATGTACACATACTGTATACAGACATACATACACATATAAACACATAAATACACATGTACACAGATATAGACATATATACACATATAAACACATAAATACACATGTACACAGATATAGACATATATACACATATAAACACATAAATACACATGTACACATACTGTATACAGACATACATACACATATAAACACATAAATACACATGTACACAGATATAGACATATATACACATATAAACACATAAATACACATGTACACAGATATAGACATATATACACATATAAACACATAAATACACATGTACACATACTGTATACAGACATACATACACATATAAACACATAAATACACATGTACACAGATATAGACATACATACACATATAAACACATAAATACACATGTACACAGATATAGACATACATACACATATAAACACATAAATACACATGTACACAGATATAGACATATATACACATATAAACACATAAATACACATGTACACAGATATAGACATATATACACATATAAACACATAAATACACATGTACACAGATATAGACATGTATACACATATAAACACATAAATACACATGTACACAGATATAGACATACATACACATATAAACACATAAATACACATGTACACAGATATAGACATATATACACATATAAACACATAAATACACATGTACACATATATAGACATATATACACATATAAACACATAAATACACATGTACACAGATATAGACATATATACACATATAAACACATAAATACACATGTACACAGATATAGACATGTATACACATATAAACACATAAATACACATGTACACAGATATAGACATATATACACATATAAACACATAAATACACATGTACACATATATAGACATATATACACATATAAACACATAAATACACATGTACACAGATATAGACATATATACACATATAAACACATAAATACACATGTACACAGATATAGACATATATACACATATAAACACATAAATACACATGTACACAGATATAGACATATATACACATATAAACACATAAATACACATGTACACAGATATAGACATATATACACATATAAACACATAAATACACATGTACACAGATATAGACATGTATACACATATAAACACATAAATACACATGTACACATACTGTATACAGACATACATACACATATAAACACATAAATACACATGTACACATACTGTATACAGACATACATACACATATAAACACATAAATACACATGTACACAGATATAGACATATATACACATATAAACACATAAATACACATGTACACATACTGTATACAGACATACATACACATATAAACACATAAATACACATGTACACAGATATAGACATATATACACATATAAACACATAAATACACATGTACACAGATATAGACATATATACACATATAAACACATAAATACACATGTACACATACTGTATACAGACATACATACACATATAAACACATAAATACACATGTACACAGATATAGACATATATACACATATAAACACATAAATACACATGTACACATACTGTATACAGACATACATACACATATAAACACATAAATACACATGTACACATATAAACACATAAATACATATGTACACATACTGTATACAGACATACATACACCTATAAACACATAAATACACATGTACACATACTGTATACAGACATACATACACATATAAACACATAAATACACATGTACACATACTGTATACAGACATACATACACATATAAACACATAAATACACATGTACACATACTGTATACAGACATACATACACATATAAACACATAAATACACATGTACACATACTGTATACAGACATACATACACATATAAACACATAAATACACATGTACACATACTGTATACAAACATACATACACATATAAACACATAAATACACATGTACACATACTGTATACAGACATACATACACATATAAACACATAAATACACATGTACACAGATATAGACATATATACACATATAAACACATAAATACACATGTACACAGATATAGACATATATACACATATACAAACATATATACACATATAAACACAAATACATATGTACACATATACAGAGTTTTATACACATATAAACACATAAATACATATATACACATATAAACACATAAATACATATGTACACATACTGTATACAGACATACATACACATATAAACACATAAATACACATGTACACATACTGTATACAGACATACATACACATATAAACACATAAATACACATGTACACATACTGTATACAGACATACATACACATATAAACACATAAATACATATGTACACAGATATAGACATATATACACATATAAACACATAAATACACATGTACACAGATATAGACATATATACACATATACAAACATATATACACATATAAACACAAATACATATGTACACATATACAAACATATATACACATATAAACACATAAATACATATGTACACAGATATAGACATATATACACATATAAACACAAATACATATGTACACATATACAAACATATATACACATATAAACACAAATACATATGTACACATATACAGAGTTTTATACACATATAAACACATAAATACATATATACACATATAAACACATAAATACATATGTACACATATACAGACATACATACACATATAAACACATAAATACACATGTACACAGATATACACATATAAACACATAAATACACATGTACACAGATATAGATATATATACACATATAAACACATAAATACATATGTACACATATATAGACATATAAACACATAAATACATATGTACACATATATAGGCATATACACAGATATAAACACATAAATACATATGTACACATATATAGGCATATACACAGATATAAACACATAAATACATATGTACACATATATAGACATATATACACATAAATACATATGTACACATATACAAACATATATACACATATAAACACATAAATACATATGTACACATATATAGACATATATAGAAGTGTATTGGAGTAGAAGAAAACATGTAAAAGCATATTTATGCAATATTTATATTTTCATGTCTGACTTGCGCATATTATAATATGCGAACGGGTAAGTGCATATGAAAATATGCGATTGTGTTTGTGTGCGAGTTGGGTGTCTATTTTTTTTTTCACTTTTTTTCCTTCATTGACTTCTTTGGGGGGAATATGTTATTGTTTGCCCAACCGTCTAATTGTGCTTGAAGTAAGCTATTTGCGCTCGTCAGGTTAGCGTGAGAGGGATAACGTTTAACTTTCAACTGACAATACCAGCGCAATCCAACGAGAGCTAAAAGTTTAATTCTGGTGCATTTAGCGCTCTAACGAAAGCACAAAATACAGATCCACTTGGAATCTGGCTCTTTGGGTTTCATTTTTTCTTTAAAGGGACACTAAACCCAATAGTTTTCTTTCATGGTTCAGATTAAGCAGCAATTTTAAGCAGCTTTCTAATTTACTTCTATTATCATTTATTTTTTCTTTGTTCTCTTGCTACCTTTATTTGAAAAAGCAGGAATAAAAGCTTCGGAGCTTGCCCATATTAGGTTGAGAATCTGGGTTGCGCTTGCTGGTTGGATGGCTAAATGCAGGCACCAATCGGCAAGCCCTATTCAGGGTACTGAACAAAAAATAGGCCGGCTCCAAAGCTTTCATTTCTGCCTTTCCAAACAATGGCCTAGACTACGAGTTTTGCGTTAGGAGCTGTGCGGTGCTAACGAGCAGTTTTCCCTCACCGCTCACTTAAATGCAGCGCTGGTATTACAGGTTTTTACAAACCCGGCGTTAAAAGGCAAGAAGTGAGCGTTGAGCAAAATTTTGCTCATTATCGTACTCCAATACCAGCGCTGCTTAAGTCAGCGGTGAGCTGGTCGTACGTGCTCGTGCACGATTTCCTCATAGGAATCAACGGGGAGAGCCGGCTGAAAAAAGTCTAACACCTGCAAAAAAGCAGCGTAAAACTCACTAACACAGCCCCATTGATTCCTATGGGGAAATAAAAGTTATGTTTACACCTAACACCCTAACATGAACCCCGAGTCTAAACACCCCTAATCTTACACTTATTAACCCCTAATCTGCCGCCCCGACATCGCCGCCACCTACATTATATTATTAACCCCTAATCTGCCGCTCCGGACACCGCCGCCACCTACATTATAGTTATGAACCCCTAATCTGCTGCCCCCAAAATCGCCAACACCTACATTATATTTATTAACCCCTAATCTGCCGCCCCCAATGTCGCTGCAACCTACCTACACTTATTAACCCCTAATCTGCCGCCCCCAACATCGCCACCACTATATTAAAGTTATTAACCCCTAAACCTAAGTCTAACTCTAACCCTAACTTAAATATAATTACAATAGATCTAAATAAAATTACTGTGACAGACCCCTCTGTCAGTACTGGAAGGGTTAACTTTGTTTAGCTTTGAGAAGCTATTTTCTAAAGACAGGTTTCCTGGCAGCACTGTAATTAAGTTCAGTGATAAGCGTTCACATTGTTTAATCACCTCCAGAGTTCAGACTGCCAGGTGTGAAAAAGGACTCCATTGTTTTCTTGTGTTTAATTGTTTATCTGATTAAGTAATGTAATTCTATTGTATCCTGTAAAAGGGCGTCTTCCCTCTATCTAATCTCTTCCAACCCCCCATCTGGTCTCCTAGGGGAGTTCTGCATAAATACTGGGCATATAGCCCTCAATAAAGACATTCTTCTGTTTTACCCTCAAGATGGAGCTTGGTCTCATGTTTGGGGGGAATTAGCTGGGTTGTGTGTTGCTGATCCCATACTCAGGGCATCTTTCATCTGGTATTAACCCTTGATATCCGGGTTATACCATAACAATTACTATCATTAACTAAATTAATCCTATTTAAAACTAAATACTTACCTATAAAATAAACCCTAAGCTAGCTACAATATAACTAATAGTTACATTGTATCTAGCTTAGGGTTTATTTTTATTTTACAGGCAAGTTTGTATTTATTTTAACTAGGTAGAATAGTTACTAAATAGTTATTAACTATTTAATAACTACCTAGCTAAAATAAATACAAATTTACCTGCAAAATAAAACCTAACCTAAGTTACTCAAACACCTAACACTACACTATAATTAAATAAATTAACTAAATTAAATACAATTACCTAAATTAAATTGAATTAGCTAAAGTACAAAAAAACAAACACCAAATTACTGATATTTAAACTAATTACACCTAATCTAATAGCCCTATTAAAATAAAAAAGCACCCCCCCCCAAATAAAAAAATAACCCTAGCCTAAACTAAACTACCAATAGCCTTTAAAAGGGCCTTTTGCGGGGCATTGCCCCAAAGTAAACAGCTCTCTTACCTGTAAAAAAAAAATACAAACAACCCCCCCAACAGTAAAACCCACCACCCACACAATCAAACCCCCAAATAAAATACTATCTAAAAAAAACTAAGCTCCCCATTGCCCTGAAAAGGGCATTTTGCTCTTTTGATGCCCAAAGTCCCTAACCTAAAAATAAAACCCAATAGAATGCAAGCTCAATAATAAAAAGACACAAAATATTGTACAATTTCTTTTGAATAGCCAAATATCTAAGTAATATATGATAATATTTGTAATTTCATAAAAATTGTGTACTCATAAGGAAATACATTTTCCATATGCATATTATACTCCAAATTTAACCAACTTTAACCAACTTGTTACAACACAGTGATATCAAGGGACAAACAACTACAAATATGGACTTTTGATAGAACTTAGTCAAAATTTTAAAAAATGTTGTAAAGGTAATAATACACGTAAATAGGCAGAAATATACCCACACACACAGACAGAAATACTTTCTTACAGAAACACTCTCTTTGTCTCACACACACACCCAGACACACACACTCACTCATACAAGTACACAGAAGCACTCAAACTTTCAAAAACACACACTCTCTCTCTCTCACACACAAACACACACACACTGACAGACCCAGAAACACATGCTCGCACACAGATACACAAAAACACACACAGAAAAAGTCATGCACATTCACAAAAACACACACAGAAAAACACTCACACACAGAAACTCACTCATTTACACACACAGAAACATACCCTCTCTCACAATCAGCAACACTAACATCAGCAACCACAACGATTAAGGACAGGTAATGGGTCACATCAGATAGAGCTGTTTCAGTGGCAAGTGAAAGGCAAGGGTCAGCAAAACACACTCCATGATGCATGTAAAAAGCTAAACGCTGCCTCAGCAAGATGCAACCTCAAATAGGTGAAATGGCATGGGCCAAGATTCATACATCCAATAAAGCAAGTAAGTTGTCATAAAGGATCCCTAGGTGTGGAGCAGTGGATACACGCGGACCACTGATTTAACATAGATAATGCCTTTGCTTAGGCTTACTATAATTTTTAGAGGTGAAACTGGGACCACCTGGTGTGGTGCCAGTGGGGGTGTGGTCAGGGGCATGATCAAGGGGGCGTGGCGATTACTGGTCCTTTTAAAGTAGTATTTTTCATGGGCGTAATGTTTTGTGGATACTCTACCCTTCCTCAGTCAAACAAAAAGTGAATCACACAGTTAAATAGACCATAATACCACCCCCTAGTAAAAAGGCACCATTACGTTGTCCCAACCCATAAACAACATGAACAAATAAATAATTATTTAAATCTCATATTCTAAATAATGCCAAACGTCAAGCATAATTATCAATTTCATATGTGTTTTATGTGTCTAATTAAGGCCTAGATTTAGAGTTCGGCGGTAGCCGTCAAAACCAGCGTTAGAGGCTCCTAACGCTGGTTTTGGCCGCCCGCTGGTATTTGGAGTCAGTGATTAAAGGGTCTAACGCTCACTTTTCAGCCGCGACTTTTCCATACCGCAGATCCCCCTACGCCATTTGCGTAGCCTATCTTTTCAATGGGATCTTTCTAACGCTGGTATTTAGAGTCGTTTCTGCAGTGAGCGTTAGAGCTCTAACGACAAGATTCCAGCCGCCTGAAAAAAGCAGGAGTTAAGAGCTTTCTGGCTAACGCCGGTTCATAAAGCTCTTAACTACTGTACCCTAAAGTACACTAACACCCATAAACTACCTATGTACCCCTAAACCGAGGTCCCCCCACATCGCCGCCACTCGATTAAAATTTTTAACCCCTAATCTGCCGACCGCCACCTACGTTATACTTATGTACCCCTAATCTGCTGCCCCTAACCCCGCCGACCCCTATATTATATTTATTAACCCCTAACTTGCCCCCCACAACGTCGCCGCAAGCTACTTAAAATAATTAACCCCTAATCTTCCGACCGCAAATCGCCGCCACCTACGTTATCCCTATGTACCCCTAATCTTCTGCCCCTAACATCGCCGACCCCTATGTTATATTTATTAACCCCTAATCTGCCCCCCACAACGTCGCCGACACCTACCTACACTTATTAACCCCTAATCTGCCGACCGGACCTGAGCGCTACTATAATAAAGTTATTAACCCCTAATCCGCCTCACTAACCCTATCATAAATAGTATTAACCCCTAATCTGCCCTCCCTAACATCGCCGACACCTACCTTCAATTATTAACCCCTAATCTGCCGACCGGAGCTCACCGCTATTCTAATAAATGTATTAACCCCTAAAGCTAAGTCTAACCCTAACACTAACACCCCCCTAAGTTAAATATAATTTACATCTAACGAAATAAATTAACTCTTATTAAATAAATGATTCCTATTTAAAGCTAAATACTTACCTGTAAAATAAATCCTAATATAGCTACAATATAAATTACATTTATATTATAGCTATTTTAGGATTAATATTTATTTTACAGGTAACTTTGTATTTATTTTAACCAGGTACAATAGCTATTAAATAGTTAAGAACTATTTAATAGTTACCTAGTTAAAATAATTACAAATTTACCTGTAAAATAAATCCTAACCTAAGATATAATTAAACCTAACACTACCCTATCAATAAAATAATTAAATAAACTACCTACAATTACCTACAATTAACCTAACACTACACTATCAATAAATTAATTAAACACAATTGCTACAAATAAATACAATTAAATAAACTATCTAAAGTACAAAAAATAAAAAAGAACTAAGTTACAGAAAATAAAAAAATATTTACAAACATAAGAAAAATATTACAACAATTTTAAACTAATTACACCTACTCTAAGCCCCCTAATAAAATAACAAAGACCCCCAAAATAAAAAATTCCCTACCCTATTCTAAAATACAAAAATTACAAGCTCTTTTACCTTACCAGCCCTGAACAGGTCCCTTTGCGGGGCATGCCCCAAGAATTTCAGCTCTTTTGCCTGTAAAAAAAAACATACAATACCCCCCCCCAACATTACAACCCACCACCCACATACCCCTAATCTAACCCAAACCCCCCTTAAATAAACCTAACACTAAGCCCCTGAAGATCTTCCTACCTTGTCTTCACCATCCAGGTATCACCGATCCGTCCTGGCTCCAAGATCTTCATCCAACCCAAGCGGGGGTTGGCGATCCATAATCCGGTGCTCCAAAGTCTTCCTCCTATCCGGCAAGAAGAGGACATCCGGACCGGCAAACATCTTCTCCAAGCGGCATCTTCTATGTTCTTCCATCCGATGACGACCGGCTCCATCTTGAAGACCTCCAGCGTGGATCCATCCTCTTCTTCCGACGACTAGACGACGAATGACGGTTCCTTTAAGGGACGTCATCCAAGATGGCGTCCCTCGAATTCCGATTGGCTGATAGGATTCTATCAGCCAATCGGAATTAAGGTAGGAATTTTCTGATTGGCTGATGGAATCAGCCAATCAGAATCAAGTTCAATCCGATTGGCTGATCCAATCAGCCAATCAGATTGAGCTCGCATTCTATTGGCTGTTCCGATCAGCCAATAGAATGCGAGCTCAATCTGATTGGCTGATTGGATCAGCCAATCGGATTGAACTTGATTCTGATTGGCTGATTCCATCAGCCAATCAGAAAATTCCTACCTTAATTCCGATTGGCTGATAGAATCCTATCAGCCAATCGGAATTCGAGGGACGCCATCTTGGATGACGTCCCTTAAAGGAACCGTCATTCGTCGTCTAGTCATCGGAAGAAGAGGATGGATCCGCGCTGGAGGTCTTCAAGATGGAGCCGGTCGTCATCGGATGGAAGAACATAGAAGATGCCGCTTGGAGAAGATGTTTGCCGGTCCGGATGTCCTCTTCTTGCCGGATAGGAGGAAGACTTTGGAGCACCGGATTATGGATCGCCAACCCCCGCTTGGGTTGGATGAAGATCTTGGAGCCAGGACGGATCGGTGATACCTGGATGGTGAAGACAAGGTAGGAAGATCTTCAGGGGCTTAGTGTTAGGTTTATTTAAGGGGGGTTTGGGTTAGATTAGGGGTATGTGGGTGGTGGGTTGTAATGTTGGGGGGGGGGTATTGTATGTTTTTTTTTACAGGCAAAAGAGCTGAAATTCTTGGGGCATGCCCCGCAAAGGGCCCTGTTCAGGGCTGGTAAGGTAAAAGAGCTTGTAATTTTTGTATTTTAGAATAGGGTAGGGAATTTTTTATTTTGGGGGTCTTTGTTATTTTATTAGGGGGCTTAGAGTAGGTGTAATTAGTTTAAAATTGTTGTAATATTTTTCTTATGTTTGTAAATATTTTTTTATTTTCTGTAACTTAGTTCTTTTTTATTTTTTGTACTTTAGATAGTTTATTTAATTGTATTTATTTGTAGCAATTGTGTTTAATTAATTTATTGATAGTGTAGTGTTAGGTTAATTGTAGGTAATTGTAGGTAGTTTATTTAATTATTTTATTGATAGGGTAGTGTTAGGTTTAATTATAACTTAGGTTAGGATTTATTTTACAGGTAAATTTGTAATTATTTTAACTAGGTAACTATTAAATAGTTCTTAACTATTTAATAGCTATTGTACCTGGTTAAAATAAATACAAAGTTACCTGTAAAATAAATATTAATCCTAAAATAGCTATAATATAAATGTAATTTATATTGTAGCTATATTAGGATTTATTTTACAGGTAAGTATTTAGCTTTAAATAGGAATAAGTTATTTAATAAGAGTTAATTTATTTCGTTAGATGTAAATTATATTTAACTTAGGGGGGTGTTAGTGTTAGGGTTAGACTTAGCTTTAGGGGTTAATACATTTATTAGAATAGCGGTGAGCTCCGATCGGAAGATTAGGGGTTAATAATTGAAGTTAGGTGTCGGCGATGTTAGGGAGGGCAGATTAGGGGTTAATACTATTTATGATAGGGTTAGTGAGGCGGATTAGGGGTTAATAACTTTATTATAGTAGCGCTCAGGTCCGCTCGGCAGATTAGGGGTTATTAAGTGTAGGCAGGTGTCGGCGACGTTGTGGGGGGCAGATTAGGGGTTAATAAATATAACATAGGGGTCGGCGATGTTAGGGCAGCAGATTAGGGGTACATAGGGATAACGTAGGTGGCGGCGGTTTACGGAGCGGCAGATTAGGGGTTAAAAGTGTAATGCAGGGGTCAGCGATAGCGGGGGCGGCAGATTAGGGGTTAATAAGTGTAAGGCTAGGGGTGTTTAGACTCGGGGTACATGTTAGAGTGTTAGGTGCAGACGTAGGAAGTGTTTCCCCATAGGAAACAATGGGGCTGCGTTAGGAGCTGAACGCTGCTTTTTTGCAGGTGTTAGGTTTTTTTTCAGCTCAAACAGCCCCATTGTTTCCTATGGGAGAATCGTGCACGAGCACGTTTTTGAGGCCGGCCGCGTCCGTAAGCAACTCTGGTATCGAGAGTTGTATTTGCGGTAAAAATGCTCTACGCTCCTTTTTTGGAGCCTAACGCAGCATTTGTTTGAACTCTCGATACCAGAGTTAAATTTATGGTGCGGCCAGAAAAAAACCCGCGGAGCGTTAACAGCCCTTTTACCGCCAAACTCCAAATCTAGCCGTTAGGAACAGAACTGGATACTGATAAGGCATAAATACAACATTGAATGAAATAAGTAAAAAAGAAGCACGTACCTGCTAAAGCTGTTTAAGAGGCTACTCTATACCATAATGCAGGAAGATTACAGACAAAATGCAATCCTGCATGAAGTAAAGTAAGATCCACGCCAAAAATCCTGCCTGTCTGCACTTCCTAGTCATACCCATATGATTCCCTAAACGTGTATCACCGGTGATGTCACCAGGGGTCGGGGGGTGTTAAATTCCTAGAAAAAAGACCCAAGTAGAACTACAAAATTAAAAAACCCTATGCTGCTCACTCAGCCTGTATTACTAAATGTGAAGGACACAAACGTTAATCCTAGCAGGGCTGTAGGTAACAAAGTACCAGCATCCAACTATGCTGGAGAGCCATAGCCACAGACTCACAGTCCAGTCATTTTGAATAATATGGCGGTCTGAAACCCGGACACATGATTTGAAACCCGGAGGTGGCAACCCTACTGGGACAGAATGAACAACTGGTGGGACACTGGGACAGCACCTCCAAACAGGGACAATCCCAGTCAAAGTGGGACTTCTGGTAAGCCTACGGCTTTGCTGCACTCTAAAATGGTTTACATATTTATTTTCCTATACATATATATTTTAAATTTACTCCCCAATGTTGCATGACTTACCCCCTGTGCTGCACTAGATTCTCACCTATGTCTAACAGCATAAGAGCGAGGATCCCATTGGATCTCATGGAAGCGCACTCGAGTAAGTTTGCATTCGGATTGCGCTTAATTTGTAATGCAAGCACTCATTTGCATGCACTGGTATTACTGAGCCGAGCTTAAATATTGCGCTTGCAAAAGCATAATTTTTCGCTCCACTCATACTTTAGGCCTACATTTGCAGATTTTGTACATATATGCACGCCCCATTGCACTTATCTGAATTCTAATATTGACTAAGTTAAAGTACAATACCATTCAGGCGCTCCTTTACAAAACATACAAAAAAAGCATTAAAGTATTGTAGGTATCTAAAAATGTATTTGATGATTGCTTGCTATTATTTCACACATAAATATATATTTGAAAATATATGTTTATGTTTAAAATAATAGGAAGCATCATTAAATAACTTTTACTCTATATACAATGCTTTAAACAATATGCATTGTACATGACTATGCATATCATTTAAACATTGACCCCATAACTGCCATAACCTAAAACTGACTGTAGAAGCTAAGTACCTGCACATAAATATTCAACATTTAAATGGTGCATTGTTATGTAGACTGCATATTGTTTAAATATTTAAATATAAATTAAAATGCAATTAATGTTGCTTGTTGTGTTTATTATATGCTATTAAAGACAGTATAAATAACAATATAGTTCTACATAACTGCATGCCTGTTATGTAAAAATATAATTTAAAGCTATTGACTACTATAACATAAATATATATCAACATATATATCTATGTTATCACTAATAAACACAACACACTAACAAACATACCTTTTAATTTAAGTACAATAGTTAAACCATTAAAGGGACACTGAACCCAAATTTTTTCTTTTGTAATTCAGAAAGAGCATTCAATTTTAAGCAACTTTCTCATTTACTCCTATTATCAATTTTTCTTCGTTCTCTTGCTATCTTAATTTGAAAAATACGGCATCTAAGCTTTTTTTTGGTTTCAGTACTCTGGACAGCACTTTTTTATTGATGGATGAATTTATCCACCAATCAGCAAGGACAACCCAGGTTGTTCACCAAAAATGGGCTGGCATCTAAACTTACATTCTTGCATTTCAAATAAAGATACCAAGAGAATGAAGAAAATTTGATAATAGGAGTAAATTAGAAAGTTGCTTAAAATTTCATGCTCAATCTGAATCACGAAAGAAGAATTTTGGATACAGTGTCCCTTTAAGCAAATATACATGCATAACAGTTTAACTATTGAATATCAATACAAGACCTGACTACTAGTGATGTCGCGAATAGTTCGCCGGCAAATAGTTCCCGGCGAACATAGCTTGTTCGCGTTTGCCGAGGCGGGCAAACATATGCGATGTTCGTTCCGCCCCCTATTCGTCATCATTGAGTAAACTTTGACCCTGTATCTCACAGTCTGCAGACACATTTCAGCCAATCAGCAGCAGACACTCCCTCCCAGCCCCTCCCAGCTCCTGGGCAGCAGCCATTTTAGATTCATTCTGATCCTGCATTCTTAGTGAGAGGAGGGATAGTGTAGCTGCTGCTGATTTTATAGGGAAATTGATAGCTAGGCTAGTGTATTCAGTGTCCACTACAGTCCTGAAGGACTCATCTGATCTCTGCTGTAAGGACAGCACCCCAAAAAGCCCTTTTTAGGGCTAGAACATCTTTTTTTTTTTTTGCCTGTGTAATTTTGACTCTGAAACATCAATCTGCTAGTGTAATCTAATTGCAGTTGCCTGCCTGCCAGCGTGTGTGCCAGGCCCACTTGCCAACTAGTGCCACCACTCATATCTGTTGTAACAGTAGTGTAAATTTTGTAAAAAAAAACTTTTTTGACTGTGAAACATCAGTCTGCTAGTGTAATCTAATTGCATTTGCCTGTCTGCCAGCGTGTGTGCCAGGCCCACTTGCCAACTAGTGCCACCACTCATATCTGTTGTAACAGTAGTGTAATTTAAAAAAAAACAAAAAACTTTTTTGACTGTGAAACATCAGTCTGCTAGTGTAATCTAATTGCAGTTGCCTGCCTGCCAGCGTGTGTGCCAGGCCCACTTGCCAACTAGTGCTACCACTCATATCTGGTGTAACAGTAGTGTAAATTTTAAAAAAAACTTTTTTGACTGTGAAACATCAGTCTGCTAGTTTAATCTAATAGCAGTTGCCTGCCTGCCAGCGTGTTTGCCAGGCCCACTTGCCAACTAGTGCCACCACTCATATCTGTTGTAACAGTAGTGTAAATTTTGTAAAAAAAAGCTTTTTTGACTGTGAAACATCAGTCTGCTAGTGTAATCTAATAGCAGTTGCCTGCCTGCCAACGTGTGTGCCAGGCCCACTTGCCAACTAGTGCCACCACTCATATCTGTTGTAACAGTAGTGTAATTTAAAAAAAAAAAAAACTTTTTTGACTGTGAAACATCAGTCTTTTAGTGTAATCTAATTGCAGTTGCCTGCCTGCCTGCCAGCGTGTGTGCTAGGCCCACTTGCTAAGTGCCACCACTCATATCTGTTGAAACAGTAGTGTAAACTTTTAAAAAAAAAAAAACATTTTTGACTGTGAAACATCAATCTGCTAGTGTAATCTAATAGCAGTTGCCTGCCTGCCAGCGTGTGTGCCAGGCCCACTTGCCAACTAGTGCCACCACTCATATCTGTTGTAAAAGTAGTGTAAATTTAAAAAAAAAAAACTTTTTTGACTGTGAAACATCAGTCTGCTAGTGTAATCTAATTGCAGTTGCCTGCCTGCCAGCGTGTGTGCCAGGCCCACTTGCCAACTAGTGCCACCACTCACATCTGTTGTAACAGTAGTGTAAATTTTGTAAAAAAAAACTTTTTTGACTGTGAAACATCAGTCTGCTAGTGTAATCTAATTGCAGTTGCCTGCCTGCCAGTGTGTGTGCCAGGCCCACTTGCCAACTAGTGCCACCACTCATATCTGTTGTAACAGTAGTGTAAATTTTGTAAAAAAAAAACTTTTTTGACTGTGAAACATCAGTCTGCTACTGTAATCTAATTGCAGTTGCCTGCCTGCCAGCGTGTGTGCCAGGCCCACTTGCTAAGTGCCACCACTCATATCTGTTGTAACAGTAGTGTAAATTTAAAAAAAAAAAACTTTTTTGACTGTGAAACATCAGTCTGCTAGTGTAATCTAATTGCAGTGTCCTGCCTGCCTGCATGTGTGCCAGTCCCACTTGCCAACTAGTGCCACCACTCATATCTGTTGTAACAGTAGTGTAAATTTTTAAAAAAAAAACTTTTTTGACTGTGAAACATCAGTCTGCTAGTGTAATCTAATTGCAGTTGCCTGCCTGCCAGCGTGTTTGCCAGGCTCACAGCGTATACTGTGCCCACTTGCCCAGTGGCACCACTCATATCTTGTTTAATAGTAGTGTAAGTGTACATTTAAAAAAAAAATGACAGGCAGAGGCAGGCCACCCCGCAGGTGCCGTCGTGGTCGTGGTGCTGTGATTCCCTTTGGCCGTAGAATAATTCCCATTGTTCAGAGGCCACGTCCCATGAACTCGAAAAGTTCTGAGGAGGACATAGTTGACTTTTTAACACAGGACACCCAATCTTCTATAGCTTCCGCTCCGAACCTTGACGCACCATCCTCCTCCAGCTTATCTTCGGGCACCTCTCAAGTTACCACCACTCGCCCGCCTGCCGCCACCACCAACACTAGCACCACAGCTGCTTCACTTGATGTGTCAGAGGAGTTTTTTACACATCAGTTGGAAGAAATGAGTGATGCGCAACCATCATTGACAGAGGATGTAGATAACAGTGATATGTCTCAGTCAGACAGCATTACAGACATGGACGTACGGTGTGATGATGATGATGTTGTACCCGCTGCTGCTTCCTTTGTTGATTTGTCAGATACAAGTGAAGCGGTTGATGATGACGATGCGTCCGTGGATGTCACGTGGGTGCCCGCTAGAAGAGAAGAAGAACAGGTGAAAAGTTCAGATGGGGAGACAGAGACGAGGAGGAGACGAGTTGGAAGCAGGGGGAGGTCGTCGCAAGGAGCTAGTGGCACAGTCAGACAGCATGCATCGGCACCCGGGGTCAGCCAGACAGCACGCCAATCAACGCATGCTGTTGCCACCACCAAAATGCCGTCATCGCAAAGCTCAGCAGTGTGGCACTTTTTTTGTGTGTCTGCCTCTGACAACAGCGATGCCATTTGCAACCTGTGCCAAAAGAAACTGAGTCGTGGGAAGTGCAACACCCACCTAGGTACAACTGCTTTGCGAAGGCATATGATCGCACATCACAAATGCATATGGGATCAACACATGAGTAAAAGCAGCACACAAACTCAAAGCCGCCATCCTCCTCCTGGTCCAGCATCTTCAGCCACATCAACCACTGCTGTCCTCCTTGCCCCGTCTCAACCATCCGCCACTCATCTCTCTTCCGGAGCAGTTCCTGCTCATCTGCCCCTAGTCAGGTGTCTGTCAAGGACATGTTTGAGCGTAAGAAGCCAATGTCACAAAGTCACCCCCTTGCCTGGCGTCTGACAGCTGGCTTGTCTGAACTCTTAGCCCGCCAGCTTTTACCATACAAGCTGGTGGAGTCTGAGGCGTTCAAAAATTTGTAGCTATTGGGACACCGCAGTGGAAGGTACCCGGCCGAAATTTCGTTTCACAAAAGGCAATCCCCAACCTGTACTCGATTGTGCGAAAGGAAGTAATGGCATGTCTGGCACACAATGTTGGGGCAAGTGTCCATATGACCACTGATAGCTGGTCTGCAAAGCATGGTCAGGGCAGGTATATCACCTACACTGCGCATTGGGTAAACCTGCTGACGGCTGCCAAGCATGGAATGCGTGGCTCTGCAGAGGAGGAGTTGGTGACACCGCCACGACTTGTAGGCAGGCCTGCTGCCACCTCCTCTACTCCTCCTACTCCATCCTCTTCCATAACCTAATTGGCTGAGTCCTCTTCTGCTGCTGCGTCTTGCTCCACATCAACGGCAACCCCCAGCTCCGCAAGTACTATTGCATATTCCCGGATACGGCAGTGTCACGCCGTCTTTGGGTTGACTTGCCTGAAAGCAGAGAGTCACACCGGACCAGTACTCCTGTCCGCCCTGAACGCACAGGTGGATCAGTGGCTCACTCCGCACCAACTGGAGATCGGCAAAGTGGTTTCTGACAATGGAAGTAATTTGGTAGAGGCATTGAAATTGGGCAAGTTGACACATGTGCCGTGCATGGAATATGTGTGTAATCTGATAGTACAACGCTTTGTGCATAAGTACCCAGGCTTACAGGACGTCCTGAAGCAGGCCAGGAAGGTGTGTGGCCATTTGAGGCATTCCTAGACGGCCATGGCGCACTTTTCAGATATCCAGCGGCGAAACAACATGCCAGTGAGTCGCTTGATTTGCGACAGCCCGACACGTTGGAATTCGACCGCCTGCTCCAACAAGAAAAACAAGAAAAAGCCATTAACGATTATTTGTATGACCGGGGTGCAAGGACAGCCTCTGCGGAGCTGGGAATTTTTTTGCCACGTTACTGGGCGCTCATGCGCAATGCCTGTAGGCTCATGTGTCCTTTTGAGGAGGTGACAAACCTAGTCAGTCGCACCGAAGGCACCATCAGCAACATCATACCATTTGTTTTCTTCCTGGAGCGTGCCCTGCGAAGAGTGCTGGATCAAGCTGTAGATGAGCGTGAAGAGGAAGAGTTGTGGTCACTATCACCACCAGAAACAGCCTTATCAGCATCGCTTGCTGGACCTGCGGCAATGCTGGAAGAGGATTGTGAGGAAGAGGAGTCAGAGGAGGAATGTGGCTTTGAGGAGGAGGAGGAAGACCAACCACAACAGGCATCCCAGGGTGCTCGTTGTCACCTATCTGGTACCCGTGGTGTTGTACGTGGCTGGGGGGAAGAAGATACCTTCAGTGACATAACTGAGGACGAGGAACGGGACATGAGTAGCTCGGCATCCAACCTTGTGCAAATGGGGTCTTTCATGCTGTCGTGCCTGTTGAGGGACCCTCGTATAAAAAAGCTGAAGGAGAACGACCTGTACTGGGTGTCCACGCTACTAGACCCCCGGTATAAGCATAAAGTGCCAGAAATGTTACCGAATTACAACAAATCAGAAAGGATGCAGCATTTACAAAATAAATTAAAAAGTATGCTTTACACAGCGTATAAGGGTGATGTCACAGCACAACGTGAATCTAACAGGGGAAGAGCTGAACGTAATCCTCCGACTCCCACGACCACGCCGGCAAGGACAGGACGCTTTACAGACGTGTTGTTGATGGAGGACATGTGGAGCTTTTTAACTCCTATGCATCGCCACAGCCCTTCGGGGTCCACCCTCAGAGAACGACTCGCCCGACAGGTAGTGGCTGCAACAATACCTAATTTTTCAGGCATGTGTACATGCCAAATTTTTCTGGCCTCTGTTGCTGCACTGTGGCTTCAAAAACAAAACAAAAAAAAAGACACTTAACAGGATTAAACTGATAGGAATAGTACTACTTAACACACCACTCCTATCTGGTGGCACATTAGATTGCATGCGCAGTGCCCCAAATTTGAAGTAGGAGGACCAACCAAGCATCTTTTTCCATCTCCCGGTTCCTAAAATCCATTCCATATACACATCCCCTGATAGGGGACACTGCAGTGGAAGGTACCTGGCCGAAATTTCTTTGCACAAAAGGCAATCCCCAACCTGTACTTGATTGTGCAAAAGGAATTAACCTTACCATGGGTCCCAGACCGCACGTCTTGTAATTCTCTGTAGGAGGACCGACCAAGCATCTTTTTCCATCTCCCGGTTCCTAAAATCTACCGCTCACTTCCACTGAAGTCTTAAACACTGCATGCGGAACTATAAGGGAGGAGCTGAGCAGCGTGAGACAGGTTGCCAAACAAAGCAGCAAAAAACTTTTTTACTGTCAGCTTAATAAATAAAAAAATAAAAAACTATAACGGTCTGCTAAAATAAGGGGGGAAAGAAACTATTATAACGGTCTACTTAATAAAGAAAAAAAAAAGCTTTTATGGTCTGTTTGCCCGCAGCAGGGCTAAATGTTAAAAAAAAACTACATGCCCTGCACCCAGAACTGCATGTCTTGGGCGTCGGGCGATATGAATTGCACATCCCTGTCTTAGTAAGGAGTATTCTACTACCATGCTTGCTTCTATCTCCCCCACAACAATTCCAGATAGGCATACAGCTTTCCAAGATGTGTTTTCCAAACAGAACGCAGAAGTTCTACCTCTGCATCATGAATTGGACTGTGCTATAAATTTGTTACCTGGAACTCCCCTTAAAGGGAAAACTTTTCCCTTTTTTTCAGACTGAATCTTGGGCCCTGGAGGAATATATTATCCTCTTCGCCTACTGGGCCAGGGTTATTCTTTTTTTAAAAGGATGGGGGGTCTCAGACCTTACATTGATTACCGGGAGTTGAATTGCATCCCAGTCAAGGATTCTTACCCTCTTCCACTTTCCTAGAGCTTTTTGACTATCTAAGAGGAGCCACAATATTCACCAAACTTGACCTCCGTGGAGCTTACAATTTTAAACGCATAAAGAAAGGAGATGAGTGGAAGACAGCCTTCAATACTCGTCTAGGCCATTTCGAATACCAAGCAATGCTCTTTGGACTTTGTAATGCTCCAGCTGTATTCCAATGCTTCATAAATGAAGTGTTTCAGGACTATATTAACAAGTCTGTTATCATTTACTTAAATTATATACTCATATATTCCAAAGATCTGTCCGTACACCAACAACATGTACAAATGGTACTACAAAGGCTCTGGGAGAAAGACATTTATGCCAAGCTGGAGCAATGACTGTTTCACCAATCTTAAATTCCCTTTCTGGGTTAGATAATTTCATCCACTGAATTTGCTATGGATTCCACTAAGTTGGCTGCTATCCAGCATTTTCCTCAGCCTACCTCTCTGAACGGGATACAATGATTCTTGGGCTTTGCAGACTATTATAGACGCTTCATTCTGGGTTTTTCTTCCATTACTGCACCTATTGTGGCTCTCACTATGACATCTACTTTCCGCAAAAAATGGCCCAAAAGCCACAGAAGCATTCCAAAAATAAAAACAGCTTTTCATTACTGCACCAATTCTTCAACATCCAGAACCTTCCCCAAAATAAATGCTTCAGATGTGACTGCAGGGTCTATCCTTCCTCAAAGAAATCCTAAATCTGGGAAAATACATCCTGTAGAATTCTTATCAAAGAACTCTTCTAAAGCCGAAAAAAAATATGATGTCACAGAGAGCTTCTAGCTATGATATTAGCCTTAACCAAATGGAGACACCTGCTTAAGGGTACTCCAATGCCATTCCTTATCTTTATAGATCACAAAAATCTCATTTATCTACAAACTGCCAAATGACTTAATGCCCTGCAAACCCGGTAGTCACTTTTCTTTTCCAGATTCAACTTTAACTTATCCTACTTGCCTGGCTCCAATAATACAATGGCAGATGTTCTTTATAGGCAAAATTCTCCAGTCAAACCTATGGAGGATACTGTTGATGTCATCAAACCAGAGCAGGTCATTACAACCTTGTCCACTACCTTACTTAGTCAACTCCAGGAGATGGAAACTGACACTAAACCATCTGGTATACCTCCTAACACTTACTTTGTTTTACTTAACCTAAGGAAGACTCTATTAGGAAGACTCTATTACATTGGGCTCTTGACAGTACATTGTTGGGTCACCCTGGCATAGAACAGACTTTCCAACAACTACAACCCTATGTCTGGTGGTCCAAAATATCCTATGATGTTAAACAGTATGTCTCAGCTTGTACTCATTGTACTGCCGATAAGATTCCTTCCCAGAGTCCTCATGGACTGCTACAACCACTCAAAGTACCCAAGCAGCCATGGATACATTTGAGCATGGATTTCATCACTGACCTTCCATTTTCTAAAGGAAATGCCACAATATGGGTAGTAGTGGCTAGATTATCTAAAGTGGCACATTTCATAATCCTTACCATCAGCCATAGAGTTAGCAACTTGTTTTATTTCCCAACACATATGATTGCATGGGTTACCCTGCAATATTGTCTCGGACAGAGGTACCCAGTTTGTTTCGAAATTCTTTAAGGCAGTGTGCCAAAACTTGGTGATAACCATCTCCCTCTCATCTGCCTATCACCCACAGTCCAACTGCCAGGCAGAAAGAGTAAACCAAGACCTAGAAGTTTTTTTGAGGAACTATATTTGAGTCACCCATTAAAATTGGACTGACTTTTTTTTACCTATGGCTGAATTTTGACACAATTCCACTTATCACTCTGCTCATTGAATGTCACCTTTTCTGGTTGCCTTTGGATTTCAACCTAGGAACTTTCCCCTGGAACAAATTCCTACTGTGGTACCTGCTGCAGATGTCAGAACCCAGATGCTTCAAAAACAGTGGAAAGCCACACATTGGTAATTTACAAACAACCAATACCAAAAAGACTGCTACTCGCAGAAGTTGAGTATCTCCAGTCTTTCAAGCAGGTGATTTGGTACGGATTTCCACTAAACATATAAAACTCAAACAAGATTCAGCCAAGCTAGGTCCCAGGTTTGTCAATACATTCTGCATTCTCTGTCATGTCAGTGCCTCAGCCTTGAAGCTCCAGTAGCCCTCCTCTCTCCAGATACATCCAGTGTTTCATGTTTCCCTTTTTAAAGCCCACAATAAGCAACCAGTAAACCAGACAGACAATCTTCTGCTCCAGGACTTGTCGATGGGGAACTGGAATTTGAAGTTTCCAGAATAGTAAACTCTTGTGGACTGGAAGGGGTATTCCATCTCTGAGAGGTGCTGGATACCTGCATAGGATCTCCATGCACCTGTTCTGGTTGCTTCCTTCCATAGACACTTTCCTAATCACCCTGATAAGTTTTCCCAGAGAAAAACCTTGAAGGGTGCTATGTTAGTGCTTGTGTCTGGAGTTGATCCGGGGACCACTGTCTCTGGACGTTTGCTTTTCCTCTGAGCCACTGGAAGTTTCTGGCTCAGCATTTAGTAGTTATGCAATCAACACCCTATTTAAAGGGACAGTCTACTCCAGAATTTGTATTGTTTAAAAAGATAGATAATCTCTTTATTACCCATTCCCCAGTTTTGCACAACCAACACAGTTATAACACACGTTTTACCTCTATGATTACCTTGTATCTAAGCCTCTGCAAACTGCCCCCTTATTTCAGTTCTTTTGACAGACATACATTTTAGCCGTTCAGTGCTAAATCCTAGGTAACTTCACGTGCGTGAGCTCAATGTTATATATATGACACACATGAACTAACGCCCTCTAGAGGTCAAAATGCATTCAGATTACAGGTGGCCTTCAAGGTCTAAGAAATTAGCATATGATCTTACCCAGGTTTAGCTTTCAACTAAGAAAGAGAACAGAGCAACATTAGTGATAAAACTAAATTGGAAAGATGTTTAAAATGACTGCCCTAATTTGGACTTGACTGTGCTTTTAAGCAAGCTTCCTGTAATTGCCTGGGTATAGAATCTTTTTCTGGGTGCATTACTTCTGCTTGTTGTTTATCTCTGCTGCTGACCATGCTTGTTTTCTTGACCATTCTGCAGATTCTACCTGCCTTTACCTGGAAGCCGTAGACTTTTTGCTTGTGTTTGTGAATTTGTCTGCCTATTCTGTACTGCCTATGCCCACATGTTGCTGACCCCTGGCTTGGATACCAACTTTGCTCTTGTCTTATCCTCTCGACTACTATTTTGGTCACATTTTGGGAAGTGCCCGCTGTGCTGGGATTGTCTTGCTAAAGTCACTTCCCAACCTTAGGGTCTATCCTGGACAGACAATATACTACCCGTGCCATCTTTAAACTAGACAAGCATACATATACATGTCTATATATATATCTGTTAGCCGGTAGCCCAGCACTCCAACCTCCAGGGTGTACTCACTACCTGGGTTCTATCCTCTATAGTGTATATAGAAACCTTAGGGGTAAACATGCAGACTTGCAGACCCTTACTACAATACTTATAACTCAATGCCAGAAGTGCTAGTTCCGCCTTTTATAGGAATAACAAAGCACCTATGAATTTACCATTATCTATGAAGTGAGCGCATTAGATAGCAGAATAGCAGGCACCACAACCACAGTAAATAAACAAACAGGCATAAGCCAACAGAGCGAAACCACAACAATACAGCTAGGAATATTCCGTGATAACAAAGACTCCAACTGGCAGATTAGTACATATTATGACTTACTGTAGCAACTTAACTTGCAAAGATGGCAGGGAATATACACAAAGTAATGTTTACTGATAATACTACAAGATTTAAAAAATTAGTTCATAGCTGAAAACGCCATCCTGCTAAGTGAACATATAATATCCATAACTCACAATTAGATAGTGTTGCACCACTACGTGTCAGCCCTACTATAAACGCAAATATAGGAACTTTCCACACCCACTAGGCAAGGGACAGAAGCACTTTAGCAGCACCAGAAAAGAAAAACTCGCTGTACTTACATTCAATCATTGCAATCAACATCGATCACGTCGGCATTACAGCCGTGCTCCCATATAACAGGCCTTGTCAGTCAGAGGCCAGACGCTAACCTCAATGCGTTTAAATAACCCCAAGGATCCAAGTTGAACACAGTCAGGTGTCTGAAACCAGCCAATCCTAGCCTAACTACTTCACATGGGATTTAAAGTGAAAGTAAAGTTAGGTGGTCAGCTATGCACAGTTACATAGTTTATTTAAAAATAATATGAATTTAATTCATCATTTTCCTGAAAGCTAGATCTAAATAACATTTTCACCGCAAATAAAATCAAATTTTTACGATTTTTAAATCATCCCGTTTTCTATAGATATTTTACTTCCTTGTCACGTTTTTTTTTTTTTAGCCAATTGACTTTCTGGCCGATCGGCGGCCATGAAGCTACGTCATCCGAATATGTAATCAATTGCGCATGCGGCAAAGCTATTGTACACAGTATTATGTCAGACGCGCGTGCCCGATTCGCACATGCGCATAGATTTTTCTCACATTGCAGACACAATAGACGATTCGCGCATGTGCTATGCGTTCCCTGCTCATGAACGTGCATTTCTACTACGTTTAGAGCGGGTGGGACCGCTCTATACATAAAGGCAACAAAAGACAGGAAGTGGAGGGTGGGCGGAGCAAGGATTATCACGGTAGGAAAATAAGAAATTAAAAAATAAAGTCACATTTGTAATATAAAAAAAAAACATAGCGATCTTAATATATTCTTGTTAAAGATTAGCTAGATGTGTTGCAGAGCTGAAAAATTTAACTTTCACTTTAAATCACATTTTTGCAAGGACAAGCTCCCAATAGTTAAGTGTATTAATTACATTAAACATAGCGCATACACGTATTACTGGAAAAAAATCCAGCAACCTGATAAGATAATGGGAGAAAAGCGGTCACCTACTCACCAACGGTCACATCTGAGCTGCATACAGTGCTGCCAATCAGATTGCATATAGCTCCTGACCAGCCGCATATTCATAAAACCCGCCCCCTGACAACCCTGTGTCATAGAACACCCTAACTATCTAGGGACCAGTTACTACATTCAGAGGCCAATCTAGAACATGGAACAAGACATTAACGCCCAACTCGCTATATTACAGACCAGAAATGAGCATAGCAGCACTTCCAGCTGTAACAGTGTGTCGTAGAGATACGGGCTACAGCAGATCATCACAATTCTCTCACCGGCAATAACAAGATCACATGATCATAAATACAAAACCTGTAGACTGACCACATTCTGTGGGTATTTGTATGAACATAAAAGACAGAGAGGGGGAGGAGAACACAGAGAGCAAAGCCCTACAAAGATAATTAATGCAACAACCACAATCACACAGTGATAATCAACAGTCACTATGAGCAGGGGAAATCTCACTTTCAAAGGGTGCCACCGAGTAGAAGTACCACTAGTGGAACTGATTTGTGCCACCCAATACATCTAAAGCGCTCACTCCAGGACCATAGCCAAATACCTTATACACACATAGATCACATGAGCAAAAGAGAAACATAAGAATGAGGAACGTAGCACACAAGAAATTACCAGTGGAAGAACACAGGGAGAACTATACATCTAGATACATCTAGGACTTCATTCACACTATAATAATAGTGAGTTCAAGACTAAAATAGTGATGGAAAGATCTACATATTATAACAGGTAAGTTTAGTAAAACAATATGTAGTCCAAATGGACATTCCAACCAACAGGTGTAAGGGTATTACGTCTGAAAATCCAGCATGTTTCACATTTCAATAGTTCTTTGTCTCTGTCCCCGCCCTGTTTAAGTGGGGCTACTCTGTCAATGAGCATCACCCTTAAAGATGATGTTGGGTGCTTGTGTTCTAAATGTCTGGCCACTGGTTGGTCAGAGCGACCATCTTTGAAGGCAGTTCTAATAGCACTTTTATGATTGGTTAGCCTTTCACGGAAAGAGGTGCAGGTGTTGCCCACATAGAATCTGCCACATGGACACAATAGATAGTAGACAACAAACTCTGATGTGCATGTGAAATGATGTCTAATCCAGTAAGTTTTAGTAGAATTTGGGTGATGGAATTTTTCACCTGTCAAGAGGGTACTGTGTTTCTATCAGTGGGTTTAGAGTATAGTGTCATTTTCAAATGGCAACCCAACTCCATCTCTGATTTGAAGATGCACAGGTCAAGGAAGTGTATCCTCGTGTCATCCCTTTAACTCTTCAGTTTAACTGATAGTTCAGATTTTTAAATCTTGTAGTATTATCAGTAAACATTACTTTGTGTATATTCCCTGCCATTTTTGTGAGTTAAGTTGTTACAGTAAGTCTTATTATGTACTAATCTGCCAGTTGGAGTCTTTGTTATCACGGAATATACCTAGCCTAAGGCGCAGGGCAGGAAAGCTATCATGTTAATTTGCATAGATTTTAATACATTTGGGTCAGTGTGAGACAGTGGGGGCCCTTCCCTTATTTTTGTCTGGGGCCCTGATTGGTCTCAGTCCGCCCCTGTATATGTACAGTATATGCTTATACATACAAAAGAAGTGACCAGCGCTCTATAGGATCTTATCTATACTTTAATTTAATATAGATATCTGGGTTCAGTGTGTATATAGAGATCTGTGTATGGAGATATCTAATTACCTGTAACAGGTGGTATTGTGCAGCGTGAACTAATGATTGTGTGTACCCCTAGCACAGTAGGTAAAATATGGAAAAAGAGAGCAAATCTTGGTAGTTCAGCGCAACTAAATACAAATAAAGGTACAGTGGAAGTAAAGATTCTAATAAGTAGTCAAAATGTAAATATAGATAATAATGAAGAATCTTGAAAAATAGTTCAAAACAATCTTGGATATATTCCATGTAGGTACTAAAGTCAATTAAGACGTATAGTAAGTAGTAGGATGTCTCCTTACCGGAATATACCTCAATCGTATGAGGTAAGAAATGATCATGTAAGGAGTATTGGCTGTCCCTTGTTAGATGAGCAGGTAGGAGTGTCTCAGAGTTGTATTCTTGGAAATGGGTTGTCCTAGGGTCCTTCTCTGCGAACTTGTGTATGGTCTTTATCTTGTGGAAACTTCCAGGGTAATTGTAGCTTGAGCCTAAGTGTCTCTCCGGAGTATGATACTTCAGGTGGTGTTCTCTGGTCCTCAGTTTCTCAGGTGGATATAGGAGATATATATATATATATATATATATATGTCTATGTTACTTCATACTTGTGCATAAAAAGAAGGGACACTTTCGAATAATATATATGTGTAAGGGTGAAGTTCAATAAACGATATTGTGCAGAAGCAATGAAAATTCACTATATACTAAAACCAATGTTCATTTGTGACATGATCAAAATCCCTAAGAGCATAGCCTCGCTAATATCTGTAATGTATTCATATTTGAAAAGTTTCTTTCATACAATTATGTGATATTAGATGTTACGGTACCAACAGGATACCAAGGGTTAATACCAGATGAACGATGCCCTGAATGTGGGTTCAGCAACTCACAACCCAGCTAATTCCCCCCTCAAACATTAGACCAGGCTCCACATTGAAGGTTAAAACAGAATGCATTTTATTGAAGGCTATATGCCCAGTATTTATGCAGGTCTGACCCCAGATGGGGGGTTGAAAGAATATTGTACATTAGATAGAGGGAAAACGCCCTCTGACATGATACAATAGAATTACATTACTTAAGCAGATAAACAATTTAGTCTTTCTTATCACTTAGGCGTCTGCTCTCTGGATGTGATTAAACAATGTGAATGTTTATCACTAAACTTAATTACAGTACACAATAGCTGAGGCTAGCAAACTTGTCTTTAGAAAATAGCTTCTTAAAGCTGAACAAAGTTAACTCTTTCAGTACTGAAAGAAGGGTCTGTCACATTAGAAATGGCATAATCTGATCAACATTGGGTATTCTATTCTATTTTTGATTTTGGTATAGGGAAACACATCCTATTATGCTATGAGATAGTACAGTCACTGAATATAGTATACAAATTATGTAAGTTGAATTACATTCTAGATATAGTCTATGTATCAGTATAGATATCCTCACCTTTAGTATAGAATAAACTGATGATGTCTTGTTATTCATATGACATATTCATAATGAATGAAAAACCTGTAAAGCTTTATTGGAAGATATTGGTATGTATAAAAAGAGGGGGGCAGATGTGACATGGTCAACCTGGGATATATTTACCATACCCAGAGGGAAGGACCGGCGCGAAAGGAAGGATCCAGACGGATTGCTTGCTGAAGGAGGTATGTGAGGTGGGCCCGCCATGGCATCAACTCTTGTATCGAGTGGACTTTGTCAATAAGTTCCTAAACTACCGGGTCAAACGGCCGGTGATCTACATGTCATAATTTGTTTGTCAAGATATATTATCATTATATGGGCCTCACATAATCCTCATCTGACGTTACTACCAGATTTATTTTTTCTGCTCTGGAATAGAGTTGCACATTACTGAATTGTGCTAAGTGCTTTACCACTGCCAATACTATCAGATCTCTCACTGTGAAATGTGTACATTCACGCATATTTTTATAGTATATACCCTAGTGTCTCTCTTTTGCATACTTACTATGTGTATATACAGATATATGTATGTGTTACTATGTGTATATACATATATATTTATGTGTTACTATGTGTATATACATATATATTTAAGTGTTATTATGTGTATATACATATAAATTTATGTTACTATGTGTATATACACATATCTGTGTGTATATATATATATATATATATATATATATATATTTATGTGTTATGTGTATATACATATATATTTATGTGTTACTATGTGTATATACATATATATTTATGTGTTACTATGTGTATATACATATATATTTATGTGTTATGTGTATATACATATATATTTATGTGTTAGTATGTGTATATACATATATATTTATGTGTTAAGTGTATATACATTGTTACGGTTGCCTCCAGGCTGGCTGGAAGTTGGACCGTAGAAAAGGATGCTCCTAGCGCTCACCAAAGAATCATCAGCACCATAGTCAGCAATCCCTGTAGTGATATTAAGCTGTCCCCTACAAACATGAGTCAAAGCTTCAAGTTAGAGGGTCAACATAGGTCTGATGTGCTGGAGCACACAGCCTGCTTTTATTCAGGTTACATGCAAACAGGACACTCTCAGGGGGAGGCATAAAATCCCCCATCACACATTTGATATTAGATAGAGAGACACTCCCTTTGACAGGCCACAACATTTACTTCAGCAGATAACATTACACACAATAAACAATGCAGTCCACCTTATCAATACTAGTCTGATTAGACAATGGGAAAGTTGATCACTAAACCTAATTAGAGCTAATCCCAGCAGACTTGTATTTAGAATAGGTTTCTTGAAGCTGAACAAAATTTAACTCTTAATGGCACACAATGAAACTGAACCAAGTGGGAGAAAGCCAGGGACAAGTCATTTCACAGGTCTGGGGACATAGTCTTAAAGGGGCATTGTTCATCAAAGTCACAATATGTCCCCAGATGGTTCTTAAAGGGCCACACACACCCAACAAAAGTCAATATGTCCTCAGGGGCACAATCTTCCAGGGGCCATAGTCATGTGGAAGGAGGCTGGCAAATAGGCTTCTCCAAAATCCAGGGAAGCAGGGCAATTTTTCATTTAAAGGGCCAGTTACAAACAGCAGTTTGTAACATATCTCCCCTTTTGGAGGGAGACTAACCAGGCACCTGACCTTCTGCCGGTCAGTGCCCAAGTTAGTCTCGCAACCCACCCACAAATAATCGCTAGCAGCAAAGTAGCCCCCCCACAATACGTAGTACTGGCCTGTAAGTTCCAGGTTGCAGGATGAAAGTGCAGCATCCTCGGCCTTCCTGGCGCAGCTGGGCAAATAGCTGATGGTACTTGGGGGGCAGAGGCCAGCGGCACTCTGCCCTGGTGCCAGCGCTTCTGCTGGGGTGAGGGGTTTGCAGGTCAGTTCTGTAACAAGGACAAGGTCTGTAGGGCAGAGGCCAGCAGCGCTCTGTCCTGATGCCAGCTCTTCTGCTGGGGGAATTGGGGCATAGTCCTGCCCGGTGGCAAAGGGAACGTGGGGGTCAGTGGGGGCCAACATCTCCACTGTTAACCCTGGGCCCAAGTTAGGAGTTAGCTGGGGAGGGGGAGATTGGCTTACCTCCTCCTCCTGATACTCCGGCGGCCGTTGGGAAGGGAGGTCGATGCTCTCCGCTTCCTGTGGAACATGCTGCGGCTGGGGAGAGAGACCGGTTGTCTCCTCTCCCTGGAAGGCACACTCCGGCTGGGGAGGGAGGTCGATGCTCTCCCCTCCCTGTAGCTGGGTCTGTCGCTGGGGATCTGGGCCGCCTGCCCAGCATCCCTGTAGGGCCGGTAGAGAGACTGCGGTCCCATCTCCACCTGCCTGCTGGGGGTCCTCCCAGGACCAGTCTATGAGGCCTGCTGCCTCTGGTATCTCTGGTTGGGGTTGGGGAAGGAGACCGGTTGTCTCTTCCCTCTGCACAGTATACTGCCGCTGGGGAGGGAGGTCGCTGCTCCCCTCTCCCTGTGGAACATGCTGCGGCTGGGGAGAGAGACCAGGTGTCCATACCCTCAAACTCCACAGTTGGCGCTCAAAGGCTCGTGCCGCTTTGTTCTCAGTAGCCAATTCCCGGATGAGGCGACTGACTACCTCCTGCGCAGGGTCTGGACCATATCGGACTAGCCGCCTCTTTACCTCTGGAACGAAATCCGCGCCCTCATAGCGACGGATCAGGTTGAGGTGCTCTTCACAGGGTTCTGACCAGTATCTTGTCAGCTCCATGCTGCTGTAGGTAGGGACGCTGCGCAGTGGCTAGCGTTGCCCTCAATAACTTTCCTACGATACCAGTGCTGCTGTGGTGCTGCTCCTTGCGCTAGGACGCCAATCCCACCGCTGCCGCCAAATGTTACGGTTGCCTCCAGGCTGGCTGGAAGTTGGACCGTAGAAAAGGATGCTCCTAGCGCTCACCAAAGAATCATCAGCACCATAGTCAGCAATCCCTGTAGTGATATTAAGCTGTCCCCTACAAACATGAGTCAAAGCTTCAAGTTAGAGGGTCAACATAGGTCTGATGTGCTGGAGCACACAGCCTGCTTTTATTCAGGTTACATGCAAACAGGACACTCTCAGGGGGAGGCATAAAATCCCCCATCACACATTTGATATTAGATAGAGAGACACTCCCTTTGACAGGCCACAACATTACTTCAGCAGATAACATTACACACAATAAAACAATGCAGTCCACCTTATCAATACTAGAAGTCTGATTAGACAATGGGAAAGTTGATCACTAAACCTAATTAGAGCTAATCCCAGCAGACTTGTATTTAGAATAGGTTTCTTGAAGCTGAACAAAATTTAACTCTTAATGGCACACAATGAAACTGAACCAAGTGGGAGAAAGCCAGGGACAAGTCATTTCACAGGTCTGGGGACATAGTCTTAAAGGGGCATTGTTCATCAAAGTCACAATATGTCCCCAGATGGTTCTTAAAGGGCCACACACACCCAACAAAAGTCAATATGTCCTCAGGGGCACAATCTTCCAGGGGCCATAGTCATGTGGAAGGAGGCTGGCAAATAGGCTTCTCCAAAATCCAGGGAAGCAGGGCAATTTTTCATTTAAAGGGCCAGTTACAAACAGCAGTTTGTAACATACATATATATTTATGTCTTAGTATGTGTATAAATGTAAGGAAAGGAAACCCAGAATATGATAGGCAGTCTGTATTGTATTAACAACAAAAAGGTATCAAATAAAGTGCAAGGTGCTAAAAAGAAACTCTCAAGTTCCTTGGTATATCACTCATTCACTCGCTCCAGCGTGGACAATGGAGATCTCACTCACCCAATCCAATGGAGAAGGCGGGTATCGCCATTCGCGGCTGTAGATTCAATCCGGACACCTCTAAGGGGGCTCGGCCCAATTCCGGCCAATGGAACACACTCTGGAACGAGGCAGAGATCCCTTGCTCCGCCTCAACTTATTCCAGACACTTGTTCCTCCGATAGAATACAGTATCCCTCCGCCAGTGACGTAGTGAAAAACAGTTCCTGCTTGCAATAGGGAACTGCCAAATGTAGAAAAGCACACAATGCAATCCTCTTTGAAGAGTATAAGCTCGTAATGCACAGCAGGAAACAGCCAAACTCCGGACAATAATAGCTTGAAAAGAGAAAGTGGAGGCTGTTTCTACACCATACCCTATCCTTGCTGTGTTTGCCGGTTTTAAACTGAATAAATAAAGGAATTAATTTTAAGGAAACAGCCTCCACTTTCTCTTTTCAAGTTAGTATGTGTATATACATATATATTTATATGTTTCTATGTGTATTTACATATATATTTATGTGTTATTATGTGTATATACAAATATATATTTATGTGTTACTATGTGTATATACGTACATATTTATGTGTTACTATGTGTATATACATATATATTTATGTGTTAGTATGTGTATATACATATATATTTATGTGTTAGTGTGTGTATATACATATATATTTATATGTTACTATGTGTATTTACATATATATTTGTGTTATTATGTGTATATACAAATATATATTTATGTGTTACTATGTGTATATACATACATATTTATGTGTTACTATGTGTATATACATATATATTTATGTGTTATTATGTGTATATACATATATATTTATGTGTTACTATGTGTATATAAATATATATTTATGTGTTATTATGTGTATATACAAATATATATTTATGTGTTACTGTGTGTATATACATATATATTTATGTGTTAGTATGTGTATATACATATATATTTATGTGTTAGTATGTGTATATACATATATATTTATGTGTTACTATGTATATACATATATATTTATGTGTTATTATGTGTATATACATATATATTTATGTGTTACTATGTGTATATACATATATATTTATGTGTTACTATGTGTATTTACATATATATTTATGTGTTACTATGTGTATTTACATATATATTTATGGGTTACTATGTGTATATACATATATATATTTATGTGTTAGTATGTGTATATACATATATATTTATGTGTTACTATGTGTATATACATATATATTTATGTGTTACTATGTGTATATACATATATATATATTTATGTGTTAGTATGTGTATATACATATATATTTATGTGTTACTATGTGTATATACAGATATATTTATGTGTTAATATGTGTATATACATATATATTTATGTATTACTATGTGTATATACATATATATTTATGTGTTAGTATGTGTATATACATATATATTTATGTTACTATGTGTATTTACATATATATTTATGTGTTAGTATGTGTATATACATATATATTTATGTGTTACTGTGTATATATACATATATATTTATGTGTTAGTATGTGTGTATACATATATATTTATGTGTTACTATCTGTATATACATATATATTTATGTGTTAGTATGTGTATATACATATATATTTATCTGTTAGTATGTGTATATACATATATATTTATGTGTTATTATGTGTATATACATATATATTTATGTGTTACTATGTGTATATACATATATATTTATGTGTTACTATGTGTATATACATATATATTTATGTGTTACTATGTGTATATACATATATATTTATGTGTTATTATGTGTATATACAAATATATATATGTGTTAATATGTGTATATACATATATATTTATGTGTTATTATGTGTATATACAAATATATATATGTGTTAATATGTGTATATACATATATATTTATGTGTTATTATGTGTATATACAAATATATATATGTGTTAATATGTGTATATACATATATATTTATGTGTTACTATGTGTATATACATATATATTTATGTGTTACTATGTGTATATACATATATATTTATGTGTTACTATGTGTATATACATATATATTTATGTGTTACTATGTGTATATACATATATATTTATGTGTTACTGTGTGTATATACATATATATTTATGTGTTACTATGTGTATATACATATATATTTATGTGTTACTATGTGTATATACATATATATTTATGTGTTACTATGTGTATATACATATATATTTATGTGTTACTATGTGTATATACATATATATTTATGTGTTACTATGTATATATACATATATATTTATGTGTTATTATGTGTATATACATATATATTTATGTGGTACTATGTGTATATACATACATATTTATGTGTTACTATGTGTATATACATATATATTTATGTGTTAGTATGTGTATATACATATATATTTATGTGTTATTATGTGTATATACATATATATTTATGTGGTACTATGTGTATATACATACATATTTATGTGTTACTATGTGTATATACATATATATTTATGTGTTAGTATGTGTATATACATATATATTTATGTGTTACTATGTGTATATACATATATATTTATGTGTTACTATGTGTATATACATATATATTTATGTGTTACTATGTGTATATACATATATAGTTATGTGTTACTATGTGTATATACATATATATTTATGTGTTACTATGTGTATATACATATATATTTATGTGTTACTATGTGTATATACATATATATTTATGTGTTACTATGTGTATATACATATATATTTATGTGTTACTATGTGTATATACATATATATTTATGTGTTACTATGTGTATATACATATATATTTATGTGTTACTATGTGTATATACATATATATTTATGTGTTAGTATGTGTATATACATATATATTTATGTGCTAGTATGTGTATATACATATATATTTATGTGTTACTATGTGTATATACATATATATTTATGTGTTACAATGTGTATATACATATATATTTATGTGTTACTATGTGTATATACATATATATTTATGTGTTAGTATGTGTATATACATATATATTTATGTGTTACTATGTGTATATACATATATATTTATGTGTTAGTATGTGTATATACATATATATTTATGTGTTACTATGTGTATATACATATATATTTATGTGTTAGTATGTGTATATACATATATATTTATGTGTTATTATGTGTATATACAAATATATATATGTGTTAATATGTGTATATACATATATATTTATGTGTTACTATGTGTATATACATATATATTTATGTGTTACTATGTGTATATACATATATATTTATGTGTTACTATGTGTATATACATATATATTTATGTGTTACTATGTGTATATACATATATATTTATGTGTTATTATGTGTATATACATATATATTTATGTGTTACTATGTATATATACATATATATTTATGTGTTATTATGTGTATATACATATATATTTATGTGGTACTATGTGTATATACATACATATTTATGTGTTACTATGTGTATATACATATATATTTATGTGTTAGTATGTGTATATACATATATATTTATGTGTTATTATGTGTATATACATATATATTTATGTGGTACTATGTGTATATACATACATATTTATGTGTTACTATGTGTATATACATATATATTTATGTGTTAGTATGTGTATATACATATATATTTATGTGTTACTATGTGTATATACATATATATTTATGTGTTACTATGTGTATATACATATATATTTATGTGTTACTATGTGTATATACATATATATTTATGTGTTACTATGTGTATATACATATATATTTATGTGTTAGTATGTGTATATACATATATATTTATGTGTTACTATGTGTATATACATATATATTTATGTGTTACTATGTGTATATACATATATATTTATGTGTTACTATGTGTATATACATATATATTTATGTGTTACTATGTGTATATACATATATAGTTATGTGTTACTATGTGTATATACATATATATTTATGTGTTACTATGTGTATATACATATATATTTATGTGTTAGTATGTGTATATACATATATATTTATGTGTTACTATGTGTATATACATATATATTTATGTGTTACTATGTGTATATACATATATATTTATGTGTTACTATGTGTATATACATATATATTTATGTGTTACTATGTGTATATACATATATATTTATGTGTTACTATGTGTATATACATATATATTTATGTGTTAGTATGTGTATATACATATATATTTATGTGCTAGTATGTGTATATACATATATATTTATGTGTTACTATGTGTATATACATATATATTTATGTGTTATTGTGTGTATTTACATATATATTTATGTGTTAGTATGTGTATATACATATATATTTATGTGTTAGTATGTGTATATACATATATATTTCTGTATTACTATGTGTATATACATATATATTTATGTGTTATGTGTATATACATATATATTTATGTGTTAGTATGTGTATATACATATATATTTATGTGTTACTATGTGTATATACATATATATTTATGTGTTATGTGTATATACATATATATTTATGTGTTAGTATGTGTATATACATATATATTTATGTGTTAGTATGTGTATATACATATATATTTATGTGTTACTATGTGTATATACATATATATTTATGTGTTACTATGTGTATATACATATATATTTATGTGTTACTATGTGTATATACATATATATTTATGTGTTACTATGTGTATATACATATATATTTATGTGTTACTATGTGTATATACATATATATTTATGTGTTAGTATGTGTATATACATATATATTTATGTGTTACAATGTGTATATACATATATATTTATGTGTTACTATGTGTATATACATATATATTTATGTGTTAGTATGTGTATATACATATATATTTATGTGTTACTATGTGTATATACATATATATTTATGTGTTAGTATGTGTATATACATATATATTTATGTGTTACTATGTGTATATACATATATATTTATGTGTTAGTATGTGTATATACATATATATTTATGTATTACTATGTGTATATACATATATATTTATGTGTTATGTTTATATACATATATATTTATGTGTTAGTATGTGTATATACATATATATTTATGTGTTAGTATGTGTATATACATATATATTTATGTGTTACTATGTGTATATACATATATATTTATGTGTTACTATGTGTATATACATATATATTTATGTGTTACTATGTGTATATACATATATATTTATGTGTTACTATGTGTATATACATATATATTTATGTGTTACAATGTGTATATACATATATATTTATGTGTTACTATTTGTATATACATATATATTTATGTGTTAGTATGTGTATATACATATATATTTATGTGTTACTATGTGTATATACATATATATTTATGTGTTACAATGTGTATATACATATATATTTATGTGTTAGTATGTGTATATACATATATATTTATGTGTTACTGTGTGTATATACAGATATATTTATGTGTTACTATGTGTATATACATATATATTTATGTGTTATTATGTGTATATACATATATATTTATGTGTTATTATGTGTATATACATATATATTTATGTGTTACTATGTGTTTATACATATATATTTATGTGTTACTATGTGTATATACATATATATTTATGTATTACTGTGTGTATATACATATATATTTATGTGTTACTATGTGTATATAAATATATATTTATGTGTTACTATGTGTATATACATATATATTTATGTGTTAGTATGTGTATATACATATATATTTATGTGTTACTATGTGTATATACATATATATTTGTGTTAGTATGTGTATATACATATATATTTATGTGTTACTGTGTGTATATACAGATATATTTATGTGTTACTATGTGTATATACATATATATTTATGTGTTACTATGTGTATATACATATATATTTATGTGTTACTATGTGTATATACATATATATTTATGTGTTACTATGTGTATATACATATATATTTTTGTGTTGTTATGTGTATATACATATATATTTATGTGTTACTATGTGTATATACATATATATTTATGTGTTACTATGTGTATATACATATATATTTATGTGTTACTATGTGTATATACATATATATTTATGTGTTACTATGTGTATATACATATATATTTATGTGTCACTATGTGTATATACATATATATTTATGTGTTACTATGTGTATATACATATATATTTATGTGTTACTATGTGTATATACATATATATTTATGTGTCACTATGTGTATATACATATATATGTATGTGTTACTATGTGTATATACATATATATTTATGTGTTACTATGTGTATATACATATATATTTATGTGTTACTATGTGTATATACATATATATTTATGTGTTACTATGTGTATATACATATATATTTATGTGTTATTATGTGTATATACATATATATTTATGTGTTACTATGTGTATATACATATATATTTATGTGTTATTATGTGTATATACATATATATTTATGTGTTACTATGTGTATATACATACATATTTATGTGTTACTATGTGTATATACATATATATTTATGTGTTAGTATGTGTATATACATATATATTTATGTGTTATTATGTGTATATACATATATATTTATGTGGTACTATGTGTATATACATATATATTTATGTGTTACTATGTGTATATACATATATATTTATGTGTTAGTATGTGTATATACATATATATTTATGTGTTACTATGTGTATATACATATATATTTATGTGTTACTATGTGTATATACATATATATTTATGTGTTACTATGTGTATATACATATATAGTTATGTGTTACTATGTGTATATACATATATATTTATGTGTTAGTATGTGTATATACATATATATTTATGTGTTACTATGTGTATATACATATATATTTATGTGTTACTATGTGTATATACATATATATTTATGTGTTACTATGTGTATATACATATATATTTATGTGTTACTATGTGTATATACATATATATTTATGTGTTACTATGTGTATATACATATATAGTTATGTGTTACTATGTGTATATACATATATATTTATGTGTTAGTATGTGTATATACATATATATTTATGTGTTACTATGTGTATATACATATATATTTATGTGTTACTATGTGTATATACATATATATTTATGTGTTACTATGTGTATATACATATATATTTATGTGTTACTATGTGTATATACATATATATTTATGTGTTACTATGTGTATATACATATATATTTATGTGTTAGTATGTGTATATACATATATATTTATGTGCTAGTATGTGTATATACATATATATTTATGTGTTACTATGTGTATATACATATATATTTATGTGTTATTGTGTGTATTTACATATATATTTATGTGTTAGTATGTGTATATACATATATATTTATGTGTTAGTATGTGTATATACATATATATTTCTGTATTACTATGTGTATATACATATATATTTATGTGTTATGTGTATATACATATATATTTATGTGTTAGTATGTGTATATACATATATATTTATGTGTTAGTATGTGTATATACATATATATTTATGTGTTACTATGTGTATATACATATATATTTATGTGTTATGTGTATATACATATATATTTATGTGTTAGTATGTGTATATACATATATATTTATGTGTTAGTATGTGTATATACATATATATTTATGTGTTACTATGTGTATATACATATATATTTATGTGTTACTATGTGTATATACATATATATTTATGTGTTACTATGTGTATATACATATATATTTATGTGTTACTATGTGTATATACATATATATTTATGTGTTACTATGTGTATATACATATATATTTATGTGTTAGTATGTGTATATACATATATATTTATGTGTTACAATGTGTATATACATATATATTTATGTGTTACTATGTGTATATACATATATATTTATGTGTTAGTATGTGTATATACATATATATTTATGTGTTACTATGTGTATATACATATATATTTATGTGTTAGTATGTGTATATACATATATATTTATGTGTTACTATGTGTATATACATATATATTTATGTGTTAGTATGTGTATATACATATATATTTATGTATTACTATGTGTATATACATATATATTTATGTGTTATGTTTATATACATATATATTTATGTGTTAGTATGTGTATATACATATATATTTATGTGTTAGTATGTGTATATACATATATATTTATGTGTTACTATGTGTATATACATATATATTTATGTGTTACTATGTGTATATACATATATAGTTATGTGTTACTATGTGTGTATACATATATATTTATGTGTTACTATGTGTATATACATATATATTTATGTGTTACAATGTGTATATACATATATATTTATGTGTTACTATTTGTATATACATATATATTTATGTGTTAGTATGTGTATATACATATATATTTATGTGTTACTATGTGTATATACATATATATTTATGTGTTACAATGTGTATATACATATATATTTATGTGTTAGTATGTGTATATACATATATATTTATGTGTTACTGTGTGTATATACAGATATATTTATGTGTTACTATGTGTATATACATATATATTTATGTGTTATTATGTGTATATACATATATATTTATGTGTTATTATGTGTATATACATATATATTTATGTGTTACTATGTGTTTATACATATATATTTATGTGTTACTATGTGTATATACATATATATTTATGTATTACTGTGTGTATATACATATATATTTATGTGTTACTATGTGTATATAAATATATATTTATGTGTTACTATGTGTATATACATATATATTTATGTGTTAGTATGTGTATATACATATATATTTATGTGTTACTATGTGTATATACATATATATTTGTGTTAGTATGTGTATATACATATATATTTATGTGTTACTGTGTGTATATACAGATATATTTATGTGTTACTATGTGTATATACATATATATTTATGTGTTACTATGTGTATATACATATATATTTATGTGTTACTATGTGTATATACATATATATTTATGTGTTACTATGTGTATATACATATATATTTTTGTGTTGTTATGTGTATATACATATATATTTATGTGTTACTATGTGTATATACATATATATTTATGTGTCACTATGTGTATATACATATATATTTATGTGTTACTATGTGTATATACATATATATTTATGTGTTACTGTGTGTATATACATATATATTTATGTGTTAGTATGTGTATATACATATATATTTATGTGTCACTATGTGTATATACATATATATTTATGTGTTACTATGTGTATATACATATATATGTATGTTATTATGTGTATATACATATATATTTATGTGTTAGTATGTGTATATACAGATATATTTATGTGTTACTATGTGTATATACATATATATTTATGTGTTACTATGTGTATATACATATATATTTATGTGTTACTATGTGTATATACATATATATTTTTGTGTTGTTATGTGTATATACATATATATTTATGTGTTACTATGTGTATATACATATATATTTATGTGTTACTATGTGTATATACATATATATTTATGTGTCACTATGTGTATATACATATATATTTATGTGTCACTATGTGTATATACATATATATTTATGTGTTACTATGTGTATTTACATATATATTTATGTGTTAGTATGTGTATATACATATATATTTTTGTGTTATTATGTTATATACATATATATTTATGTGTTACTATGTGTATATACATATATATTTATGTGTTAGTATGTGTGTATACATATATATTTATGTGTTACTATGTATATATACATATATATTTATGTGTTATGTGTATATACATATATATTTATGTGTTATTATATTATATATATATATATTTATGTGTTACTATGTGTATATACATATCTGTGTATATACATATATATGTATGTGTTAATATGTGTATATACATATATATTTATGTGTTAGTATGTGTATATACATATATATTTATGTGTTACTATGTGTATATACATATATATTTATGTGTTACTATGTGTGAATAATATATATTTATGTGTTAGTATGTGCTATATACATATAAATATATATGTGTTAATATGTGTATATACAGATATATTTATGTTACTATGTGAATATACATATATATTTATGTGTTACTATGTGTATATACATATATATTTATGTGTTATTATGTGTATATACAGATATATTTATGTGTTATTATGTGTATATACATATATATTTATGTGTTATTATGTGTATATACATATATATTTATGTGTTATTATGTGAATATACATATATATTTATGTGTTATTATGTGAATATACATATATATTTATGTGTTATTATGTGAATATACATATATATTTATGTGTTATTATGTGTATATACATATATATTTATGTGTTAATATGTATATATACATATATGTGTATGTGTTATTATGTGTATATACAGATATATTTATGTGTTAATATGTGTATACACATATATATTTATGTGTTACTATGTGTATATACATATATATTTGTGCTACTATGTGTATATACATATATATTTGTGCTACTATGTGTATATACATATATATTTATATGTTACTATGCGTATATGCATATATATTTATGTGTTACTATGTGTATATACATATATATTTATGTGTTACTATGTGTATATACATATATATTTATGTGTTACTATGTGTATATACATATATATTTATGTGTTACTATGTGTATATACATATATATTTATGTGTTACTATGTGTATATACATATATATTTATGTGTTATTATGTGTATATACATATATATTTATGTGTTATTATGTGTATATACATATATATTTATGTGTTATTATGTGTATATACATATATATTTATGTGTTATTATGTGTATATACATATATATTTATGTGTTATTATGTGTATATACATATATATTTATGTGTTATTATGTGTATTTACATATATATTTATGTGTTACTATGTGTATATACATATATATTTATGTGTTATTATGTGTATATACATACATATTTATGTGTTAGTATGTGTATATACATATATATTTATGTGCTAGTATGTGTATATACATATACATTTTTGTGTTAGTATGTGTATATACATATATATTTATGTGTTAGTATGTGTATATACATATATATTTATGTGTTAGTATGTGTATATACATACATATTTGTGTTAGTATGTGTATATACATATATATTTGTGTTAGTATGTGTATATACATATATATTTATGTGCCAGTATGTGTATATACATATATATATTTTTGTGTTAGTATGTGTATATACATATATATTTATGTGTTACTATGTGTATATACATATATATTTATGTGTTAGTTTGTGTATATATACATATATATTTATGTGTTACTATGTTTATATACATATATATTTATGTGTTATTATGTGTATTTACATATATATTTATGTGTTAGTATGTGTATATACATATATATTTATGTGTTACTATGTGTATATACATATATATATTTATGTGTTAGTATGTGTATATACATATATATTTATGTGTTACTATGTGTATATACATATATATTTATGTGTTACTATGTGTATATACATATATATTTATGTGTTATTATGTGTATATAAATATATATTTATGTGTTAGTATGCATGTATACATATATATTTATGTGTTACTATGTATGTATACATATATTTATGTGTTATTATGTGTATATACATATATATTTTTGTGTTATTATGTGTATATACATATATATTTATGTTACTATGTGTATATGCATATATATTTATGTGTTATTATGTGTATATACATATATATTTATGTGTTACTATGTGTATATACATATATATTTATGTGTTACTATGTGTATATACATATATATTTATATGTTTCTATGTGTATTTACATATATATTTATGTGTTACTATGTGTATATACATATATATTTATGTGTTATTATGTGTATATACATATATATTTATGTGTTAGTATGTGTATATACATATATATTTATGTGTTATTATATGTATATACATATATATTTATGTATTACTATGTGTATATACATATATATTTATGTGTTATTTTGTGTATATACATATATATTTATGTGTTACTATTTGTATATATACATATATATTTATGTGTTACTATGTGTATATACATATATATTTATGTGTTATTATTTGTATATACATATATATTTATGTGTTACTATGTGTATATACATATATATTTATGTGTTACTATGTGTATATACATATATATTTATGTGTTATTATTTGTATATACATATATATGTATGTGTTACTATGTGTATATACATATATATTTATGTGTTACTGTGTGTATATATATATATATTTATGTGTTACTATGTGTATATACATATATATTTATGTGTTACTATGTGTATATACAGATATATTTATGTGTTATTATGTGAATATACATATATATTTATGTGTTACTATGAGTATATACATATATATTTATGTGTTAATATGTGTATACACATATATATTTATGTGTTACTATGTGTATATACATATATATTTATGTGTTAATATGTGTATACACATATATATTTATGTGTTACTATGTGTATATACATATATATTTTTGCTACTATGTGTATATACATATATATTTATATGTTACTATGCGTATATGCATATATATTTATGTGTTATTATGTGTATTTACAGATATATTTATGTGTTATTATGTGTATATACATATATATGTATGTGTTACTATGTGTATATATACATATATATTTATGTGTTACTATGTGTATATACATATATATTTATCTGTTACTATGTGTATATACATATATATTTATGTGTTATTATGTTTATATACATATATATTTATGTGTTACTATGTGTATTTACATATATATTTATGTGTTACTGTGTGTATATACAGATATATTTATGTGTTACTATGTGTATATACATATATATTTATGTGTTACTATGTGTATTTACATATATATTTATATGTTAGTATGTGTATATACATATATATTTATGTGTTACTATGTGTATATACATATATATTTATGTGTTATTATGTGTATATACATATATATTTATGTGTTACTATGTGTATTTACATATATATTTATGTGTTACTATGTGTATATACATATATATTTATGTGTTATTATGTTTATATACATATATATTTATGTGTTATTGTGTGTATATACATATATATTTATGTGTTATTATGTGTATATACATATATATTTATGTGTTAGTATGTGTATATACATATATATTTATGTGTTACTATGTGTATATACATATATATTTATGTGTTACTATGTGTATTTACATATATATTTATATGTTAGTATGTGTATATACATATATATTTATGTGTTACTATGTGTATATACATATATATTTATGTGTTATTATGTGTATATACATATATATTTATGTGTTACTATGTGTATTTACATATATATTTATGTGTTACTATGTGTATATACATATATATTTATGTGTTATTATGTGTATATACATATATATTTATGTGTTATTGTGTGTATATACATATATATTTATGTGTTATTATGTGTATATACATATATATTTATGTGTTAGTATGTGTATATACATATATATTTATGTGTTACTATGTGTATATACATATATATTTATGTGTTATTATGTGTATATACATATATATTTATGTGTTACTATGTGTATATACATATATATTTATGTGTTATTATGTGTATATACATATATATTTATGTGTTACTATGTGTATATACATATATATTTATGTGTTACTATGTGTATATACATATATATTTATGTGTTAGTATGTGTATATACATATATATTTATGTGTTATTATATGTATATACATATATATTTATGTGTTAGTATGTGTATATACATATATATTTATGTGTTATTATATGTATATACATATATATTTATGTATTACTATGTGTATATACATATATATTTATGTGCTACTATGTGTATATACATATATATTTATGTGCTAGTATGTGTATATACATATATATATTTTTCTGTTAGTATGTGTATATATATATATTTATATGTTACTATGTGTATATACATATATATTTATGTTACTATGTGAATATACATATTTATGTGTTACTATGTCTATATACATATAAATATATATGTGTTAATATGTGTATATACAGATATATTTATGTGTTACTATGTGTATATACATATATATTTGTGTGTTATTATATGTATATACAGATATATTTATGTGTTATTATGTGTATATACATATATATTTATGTGTTATTATGTGAATATACATATATATTTATGTGTTAATATGTATATATACATATATATGTATGTGTTATTATGTGTATATACAGATATATTTATGTGTTAGTATGTGTATATACATATATATTTATGTGTTAGTATGTGTATATACATATATATTTATGTGTTAGTATGTGTATATACATATATATTTATGTGTTATTATGTGTATATACATACATATTTATGTGTTAGTATGTGTATATACATATATATTTATGTGTTACTATGTGTATATACATATATATTTATGTGTTATTATGTGTATATACATACATATTTATGTGTTAGTATGTGTATATACATATATATTTATGTGTTACTATGTGTATATAAATATATATTTATGTGTTACTATGTGTATATACATATATATTTATGTGTTATTGTGTGTATATACATATATATTTATGTGTTATTATGTGTATATACATATATATTTATGTGTTAGTATGTGTATATACATATATATTTATGTGTTATTGTGTGTATATACATATATATTTATGTGTTAGTTTGTGTATATATACATATATATTTATGTGTTACTATGTTTATATACATATATATTTATGTGTTATTATGTGTATATAAATATATATTTATGTGTTAGTATGCATGTATACATATATATTTATGTGTTACTATGTATGTATACATATATTTATGTGTTATGTGTATATACATATATATTTTTGTGTTATTATGTGTATATACATATATATTTATGTGTTAGTATGTGTATATACATATATATTTATGTGTTACTATGTGTATATACATGTATATTTATGTTACTATGTGTATATACATATATATTTATGTGTTACTATGTGTATATACATATATATTTATGTTACTATGTGTATATACATATATATTTATGTGTTACTATGTGTATATACATATATATTTATGTGTTACTATGTGTATATACATATATATTTATATGTTTCTATGTGTATATACATATATATTTATGTGTTATTATGTGTATATACATATATATTTATGTGTTAGTATGTGTATATACATATATATTTATGTGTTATTATATGTATATACATATATATTTATGTATTACTATGTGTATATACATATATATTTATGTGTTATTTTGTGTATATACATATATATTTATGTGTTACTATTTGTATATACATATATATTTATGTGTTATTATTTGTATATACATATATATTTATGTGTTACTATGTGTATATACATATATATTTATGTGTTATTATTTGTATATACATATATATTTATGTATTACTATGTGTATATACATATATATTTATGTGTTACTATGTGTATATACATATATATTTATGTGTTACTATGTGTATATACATATATATTTATGTGTTATTATTTGTATATACATATATATTTATGTATTACTATGTGTATATACATATATATTTATGTGTTACTATGTGTATATACATATATATTTATGTGCTAGTATGTGTATATACATATATATATTTTGTTGTTATTATGTATATATATATATATATATATATATATATTTATGTGTTACTATGTGTATATACATATATATTTATGTGTTACTATGTGTATATACAGATATATTTATGTGTTATTATGTGAATATACATATATATTTATGTGTTATTATGTGTATATACATATATATTTATGTGTTACTATGAGTATATACATATATATTTATGTGCCAGTATGTATATATACATATATATTTTTGTGTTAGTATGTGTATATACATATATATTTATGTGTTACTATGTGTATATACATATATATTTATGTGTTAATATGTGTATACACATATATATTTATGTGTTACTATGTGTATATACATATATATTTGTGCTACTATGTGTATATACATATATATTTATGTGTTACTATGCATATATGCATATATATTTATGTGTTATTATGTGTATTTACAGATATATTTATGTGTTATTATGTGTATATACATATATATGTATGTGTTACTATGTGTATATATACATATATATTTATGTGTTACTATGTGTATATACATATATATTTATGTGTTACTATGTGTATATACATATATATTTATGTGTAACTATGTGTATATACATATATATTTATGTGTTACTATGTGTATATACATATATATTTATGTGTTACTATGTGTATTTACATATATATTTATGTGTTACTGTGTGTATATACAGATATATTTATGTGTTACTGTGTGTATATACAGATATATTTATGTGTTACTGTGTGTATATACAGATATATTTATGTGTTACTGTGTGTATATACAGATATATTTATGTGTTACTATGTGTATATACATATATATTTATGTGTTACTATGTGTATTTACATATATATTTATGTGTTACTGTGTGTATATACAGATATATTTATGTGTTACTGTGTGTATATACAGATATATTTATGTGTTACTATGTGTATATACATATATATTTATGTGTTACTATGTGTATATACATATATATTTATGTGTTACTATGTGTATTTACATATATATTTATGTGTTACTATGTGTATATACATATATATTTATGTGTTATTATGTGTATATACATATATATTTATGTATTACTATGTGTATATACATATATATTTATGTGTTATTATGTGTATATACATATATATTTATGTGTTACTATGTGTATATAAATATATATTTATGTGTTACTATGTGTATATACATATATATTTATGTGTTATTGTGTGTATATACATATATATTTATGTGTTATTATGTGTATATACATATATATTTATGTGTTAGTATGTGTATATACATATATATTTATGTGTTATTGTGTGTATATACATATATATTTATGTGTTACTATGTGTATATACATATATATTTATGTATTACTATGTGTATATACATATATATTTATGTGTTACTATGTGTATATACATATATATTTATGTATTACTATGTGTATATACATATATATTTATGCATTACTATGTGTATATACATATATATTTTTGTGTTAGTATGTGTATATACATATATATTTATGTGTTACTATGTGTATATACATATATATTTATGTGTTAATATGTGTATACACATATATATTTATGTGTTACTATGTGTATATACATATATATTTGTGCTACTATGTGTATATACATATATATTTATGTGTTATTATGTGTATTTACAGATATATTTATGTGTTATTATGTGTATATACATATATATGTATGTGTTACTATGTGTATATATACATATATATTTATGTGTTACTATGTGTATATACATATATATTTATGTGTTACTATGTGTATATACATATATATTTATGTGTTACTATGTGTATATACATATATATTTATGTGTTACTATGTGTATTTACATATATATTTATGTGTTACTGTGTGTATATACAGATATATTTATGTGTTACTGTGTGTATATACAGATATATTTATGTGTTACTGTGTGTATTTACATATATATTTATGTGTTACTATGTGTATATACAGATATATTTATGTGTTACTGTGTATATACAGATATATTTATGTGTTACTATGTGTATATACATATATATTTATGTGTTACTATGTGTATTTACATATATATTTATGTGTTACTGTGTGTATATACAGATATATTTATGTGTTACTGTGTGTATATACAGATATATTTATGTGTTACTGTGTGTATTTACATATATATTTATGTGTTACTGTGTGTATATACAGATATATTTATGTGTTACTATGTGTATATACATATATATTTATGTGTTACTATGTGTATATACATATATATTTATGTGTTACTATGTGTATTTACATATATATTTATGTGTTACTATGTGTATATACATATATATTTATGTGTTATTATGTGTATATACATATATATTTATGTGTTATTGTGTGTATATACATATATATTTATGTGTTATTATGTGTATATACATATATATTTATGTGTTAGTATGTGTATATACATATATATTTATGTGTTATTTTGTGTATATACATATATATATTTATGTGTTATTATGTGTATATACATATATATTTATGTGTTACTATGTGTATATACATATATATTTATGTATTACTATGTGTATATACATATATATTTATGTGTTACTATGTGTATATACATATATATTTATGTATTACTATGTGTATATACATATATATTTATGTGTTACTATGTGTATATACATATATATTTATGTATTACTATGTGTATATACATATATATTTATGTATTACTATGTGTATATACATATATATTTATGTGTTACTATGTGTATATACATATATATTTATGTGTTACTATGTGTATATATATATATATTTATGTGTTACTATGTGTGTATATATATATATATATATTTATGTGTTACTGTGTGTATATACATATATATTTATGTGTTACTATGTGTATATACATATATATTTATGTGTTACTATGTGTATATACATATATATTTAAGTGTTATTATGTGTATATACATATATATTTATGTGTTATTATGTGTATATACATATATATTTATGTGTTATTATGGGTATATACATATATATTTATGTGTTAGTATGTGTATATACATATATATTTATGTATTAGTATGTGTATATACATATATATTTATGTATTAGTATGTGTATATACATATATATTATTGTTTAACTAATAGGCCGGTGAGGTAGCTTAGTTGGTAAATGCCCTGACTACAAAAAAGCCTGTTTAAAAGATCCAAGGTCACAGGTTCAAATCCCAGCAGGGCCGACTCAGCCCTTCATCCTTCCGAGGTCTATAATATGACTACCATTAAATTGGGCAATAATAACTACTATTCAGATGCCGATTTGGTTAATTCCGAGAGCGAGCGCTGGAAAAAAAAAGGTGCTATATAAATACTAGTTATTATTATATATTACTATGTGTATATACATGTATATTTATATTTTTTCTGCCCATCGCTGCATGACTTACCCCCTTTGCTGCGCTAGTTTTCATGCCCTGTCTCTATTGAGCGCAAAGCTTCCTGGCAATTTGAACGCGAGTTCGTGTTCACATTGCGTGCCACTTCAGATACCACTGCTCCACTCATAATTTGGACCAAAAATAGCACAACCCAACGTGCTCAAAAATCTTACTTCTAGCGCAGTTAACGTATGATATGGTAGTGTAAAATAGCGCTCCACTTGTAACTTAGCCCTATGATATTAAGTATCATAATAAGGTTATTTATCTGGAGCCCAATGCCAGCACGTGAGACTGCGCTCCAGGGCAGCAGCTCCTGATATAACAAATAATATCTGGTGAATAATAATCCAGCTGTTGTGTAGGTTAGTGTGCTCATGGCTATATATTTTATATTTCTAGCACTATTAAGAAATGTTTAATTATCAGGCCCTTGCACCCTATTGGTCAGTGCCCAATTACTGTTTTTGCTTTTTCTCAGGCATCTCACTACCCGGTTATTCTGTCTCTGGAGAATCACTGCTCACCTAGGCAACAGGACCTTATGGCGTTTTATTTAACTCGCATCCTGAACGATAAGTTGCTCTCTGAGACCATTGGGAACTCCGGCCATTTGCCTTCCCCTGAGGTAACTAAATAAATGTGTATCTTAGGCTTTTTTTATATGTGTGAAGTGCATTATGCTATGAAAATGTGTGCATTAAAAAGGTCACTTAAAGATATTTTACATAGTACAGCTGAGGTGACAATGTGTGTGACACTAGGATAGATATAACATAGGTATGGGTGATATCATACACACAACAATGTGTCACTGTGCAGTCTGTGTCATGTGAGGTGACAATGTGTGTGACACTAGGATAGATATAACACAGGTATAGGTGATATCATACACACAACAAGGTGTCACTGTGCAGTCTGTGTCATGTGAGGTGACAATGTGTGTGTGACACTGAGAGATATAACACAGGTATGGGTGATATCATACACACAACAAGGTGTCACTGTGCAGTCTGTGTCATGTGAGGTGACAATGTGTCTGTGACACTAGGATAGATATAACATAGGTATAGGTGATATCATACACACAACAAGGTGTCACTGTGCAGTCTGTGTCATGTGAGGTGACAATGTGTGTGTGACACTAGGATAGATATAGCATAGGTTTAGGTGATATCATACACACAACAAAGTGTCACTGTGCAGTCTGTGTCATGTGAGGTGACAATGTGTGTGTGACACTAGGATAGATATAACATAGGTATGGGTGATATCATACACACAACAAGGTGTCACTGTGCAGTCTGTGTCATGTGAGGTGACAATGTGTGTGTGACACTGAGAGATATAGCATAGGTATGGGTGATATCATACACACAATAAGGTGTCACTGTGCAGTCTGTGTCATGTGAGGTGACAATGTGTGTGACACTGAGAGATATAGCATAGGTATGGGTGATATTATACACACAACAAGGTGTCACTGTGCAGTCTGTGTCATGTGAGGTGACAATGTGTGTGTGACACTGAGAGATATAACATAGGTATAGGTGATATCATACGCACAGCAAGGTGTCACTGTGCAGTCTGTGTCATGTGAGGTGACAATGTGTGTGTGACACTGAGAGATATAACACAGCTGTACTAAACTATTTAGAGGGACATGTGAAAATGAAACCATCATGACTCACACAAAATGTGATGGATAATAAAGAAAGATTAAGACAAAAGAGGATGCCACTCCTAAATCTGGAAAACTCCCTAATGAGTCCAATACATAGAAGCTTACACACAAATCATAGAAGGAGGGTGCTGTGCTCTAACAAATGCACTTTACTAACATATCAAGATTTATTACAGATAAAAAATTGCTTAGAAGCATACAATTAGGGATGTCTCCCAACATGAATAGGCTGTAGCTGTTATAGAAACAAGAATAAAACATACCAATTAGCTATGAAATATGTCAGGTGTGAATATATATGATTGCAGGAGTTAAAAAATAAGATCTCCTATGTCCACAATGGTGGTGTAAACAACTGCCTAGATAGCGTTCAGCAAGCATTCACGGAGCCGATCACGTGACGTCCTTCAAAAGATCTGATTGGTTGCTTTCGTATGAGTTACCAGCCGGCTGGATTTTCACAAAAGTTGGTACTTGAGTTAGTGTATCAACGCGTTTCACTGTAAATGGCTTTATCAAGATCTTGATAAAGCCATTTATGGCGAAATGCGCTGATTGACTCTAAGCTGTGAATTTAAAACTGTGATATAATATCTGAAATTATATGCACTCACTCAAATATTAAGTAATATAGTAATATAGTAACATCATAGTATAGTAATATAGTAACACAGTAACATAGTAATATAGTAACACAGTAACCTAGTATTATAGTAACATAGTAATACAGTAATATAGTAACACAGTAACAGTAATATAGTAACACAGTAACATAGTATTATAGTAATATAGTAACATAGTAATATAGTAACAAAGTAACATAGTAATATAGTAACACTGTATCATATAAATATAGTAATATAGCGGAATCTGTTGGCGCTCTACAAATAACCGATAATAATAATAATAATAATAATATAGTAACACAGTAATATAGTAATATAGTAACACAGTAATATAGTAATATAGTAATATAGTAACACAGTAATATAGTAACACAGTAAGATAGTAATATAGTAACACAGTAATTGTCGCGATCGCTCAGCTGCTGATCGCTTCCTCTGTCTCAGCGCGGTAGCGCTTTCATTGGTTGCTTAGCAACCCTGTTCCTGTCGGCTCTTCCGATGACGTCAGGAGGCCTTCTTATTCCGGCGTCTCCTCTCATCGGTGCCTGTTTGTTGTTACTCGTGGGCTATGTGAGTACAAATTTATTCTTGTGATTCCTGAATTTGTGCCTGCTTATTCTTAACCCTAAACCCCTACCTGCCTGATACCATTGCTGGACACTGCTTACCTGACTACTCTATTGGTTAACCCCTACCTGCCTGTTATCACGTTGCTGGACACTGCTTACCTAACTACTCTATTGGTTAACCCCTGCCTGCCTGATAATACGTTGCTGGACACTGCTTACCTGACTACTCTATTGGTTAACCCCTACCTGCCTGATAACACGTTGCTGGACACTGCTTACCTGACTACTCTATTGGTTAACCCCTACCTGCCTGATAACACGTTGCTGGACACTGCTTACCTAACTACTCTATTGGTTAACCCTTACCTGCCTGATTACACGTTGCTGGACATTGCTTACCTGACTACTCTATTGGTTAACCCGTACCTTATTCTTGTGATTCCTGAATTTGTGCCTGCTTATTCTTAACCCTAAACCCCTACCTGCCTGATACCGTTGCTGGACACTGCTTACCTGACTACTCTATTGGTTAACCCCTACCTGCCTGTTATCACGTTGCTGGACACTGCTTACCTAACTACTCTATTGGTTAACCCGTACCTGCCTGATAATACGTTGCTGGACATTGCTTACCTGACTACTCTATTGGTTAACTCCTATCTGCCTGATTACACGTTACTGGATACTGCTTGCCTGACTATTCTATTGGTTAACCCTTACCTGCCTGATTACACGTTGCTGGACATTGCCTGCCTGATTACTCTATTGGTTAACCCTTTCTACACAAAGTTTCTTCTCCTGACCCTGCTGTGTCATCTTCTAGTCTATTACTGTGAGTATATTATACTACAGCTGTTGCAGGGTCAGGTCCTGGTATATACTCAATGTGCTAGGGTGTTATTAACCTCATTCTAGCATTTGGGTCTAACTCTGGACTTTACCTATCCTGACATTACAAACAGGCCATATAATGGACCCTGGTGAGTTATCCAGAGCAGTGGCTTTACAGGGACAGCTTCTTGGAACCCACTCTGCACACCTGCAAACCCTGGATTCTAAATTGGATCAAATAACTGCTCTTTTGCATAACCTTTCTCCTCCTTCTCAAGCCTCAGCAACACCTGTTGTTCCTGCGGCCAGCTCTAACCCTGCGTTTAATCCGCCACAACCTGCAGAACACTTTATTCCTAGAATTCCACTACCGGATAAATATGACGGCAATCCTGAAGACTGTCGAGGATTTCTTAATCAGTGCCGCCTTCACTTCAGAAATAATCCTCAGATGTTTGTTTCCTCTTCCTCCAAGATCACCTTTTTAATTTCTCTTATGAAGGGTAAAGCCCTGGCTTGGGTTTCTCCACTGTTGGAAAAGGATGATCCTTTGCTCCAGGATATTGACACTTTTGTATCTATATTTTCTTCTGTGTTTGATAAACCTGGTAGATCAGCGGCGGCTGAAGCAGGACTTTTAGATTTAAGACAAGGATCTCTTTCTGTAGCACAATATGCTATAGAATTCCGCACTTTAGCTGCTGAAACTATGTGGAATCATGGGGCACTGCGTGCAGCATTTCGTAAACGTCTTTGTGATCGTTTGAAAGACTAATTGGTTTATAGGGATCTTCCCGATTCTCTAGAAGATCTTATCAACCTATGTATCAAGCTTGATGCTCGTTACTCTGAGCATCTCCATGAACGTGACCGTAATAGAAGATCCTTTATCAGATCTTCCTTTCGTCCTATGCCTCATTCTCCAAAACTTCCTACTCCAAATACTTCTATCTCTGAGTCAAGTGAACCCATGGAGGTTGGTGCTATTAAATTATCCGAAGCTGAACGTCTCAGAAGGCGTAATCTGGGACTATGTCTTTACTGCGGTATTAAGGGGCATATGTTAAAAGATTGTCCAACTCATCCAGTAAAAGCCAGGGCTTAACTCCAGGAAGAGGGGCTGAGTTAAGCCAAAGTTCTTTTTCTTCCCTCAATCCCAAGCTGTTTGTTCCGGTTACTGTCCGCTTTGACAACATCAAATTTCAGGCTCAAGCACTCATCGACTCTGGAGCTGCAGGAATGTTTATGGATTCAGAGTTTGTCAATGCTCTTTGTATTCCTTTGCTTTCCAAGAGCCAAATAATTAAAGTCACTACTGTCAGTGGTCAACCTTTAGGTTCTGGTTTCATTCGATATTCTACCATTCCTCTTCTCATGTCTGTAGGAGTACTTCATTCCGAAACCATTTGTTTTGACATCATCTCTTCCCCACAGTTTCCCCTCATTTTGGGACTTCCTTGGCTTCAACTACATGATCCAGTTTTTTCCTGGTCTAAAGGAGAGCTTGTTGCTTGGGGATCTTCTTGTTTCACACAGTGTCTACGGAATGCTCCCAAAACATCCAGTACTGTTGTGGCAGTCTTGGACGTTCCTGATTCTTTGCCTGAACAATATCATTCTTTTTGTGATGTCTTTTCCAAAAAAGATGCTGAAGTATTACCTCCTCACCGGACCTTTGATTGTCCCATTGACTTATTACCAGGAGCACCTCTACCTAAGGGTAAAACTTACCCACTTTCTCGTCAAGAAAATGTTTCACTTGAGGATTTTATCAAGGATAATTTGGCCCGAGGTTTTATCCGCCCTTCTTCTTCTCCAGTAGAGGCAGGTTTCTTCTTTGTGGAAAAGAAAGATGGAGGTCTTCGTCCTTGCATTGATTATCGAGCTCTAAATCAAATTACAATCAAGAATTGTTATCCACTCCCTCTCATTCCCGAATTATTTGATCGTCTCCAGGGTGCTTCCATCTTTACCAAATTGGATCTTCGTGGGGCATATAATTTGGTCAGAATTCGTAAAGGGGACGAGTGGAAAACTGCCTTCAACACTAGGTTTGGACACTACGAATATTTAGTTATGCCTTTTGGGTTATGCAATGCCCCTGCAGTTTTCCAACATTTCGTTAATGAAATATTCAGAGACTATCTTAATCAATTCGTTATTATCTATCTTGATGATATTCTGATTTATTCCCGGACTGTACAGGATCACATTCATCATGTTACATTAGTACTCCAGAGATTACGTGAGAATTTACTCTTTGCCAAGCTTGAAAAGTGTTCTTTTCATCAAGAATCTATTCCTTTCTTGATTAACATTATTTCTCCGTCTGGATTCAAGATGGATTCTGACAAACTGTCGGCTATCCTAGACTGGCCTAGACCTACTTCCTTAAAATCTCTTCAAAGGTTCCTGGGGTTTGCCAATTACTATCGTAAGTTCATAAAGGACTTTGCTAACATCTCGGCACCCCTTACTGCTCTTACTAAAAAGGGTCAGGATTGCAAGCATTGGTCTGATCAAGCTGTACAGGCATTTGATTCTCTAAAGTCTGCATTTACTTCGGCTCCCATTCTTTGCCATCCTGTTCCGACTCTTCAATTCATTCTTGAAGTGGATGCTTCTCTGATTGCTGCTGGGGCAGTACTATCTCAGCGAAATCCTGTTTCTAGCAAGATTCTTCCTGTGGGATTTTTCTCCAAGAAGTTCAATACTTCCGAACTGAATTATGACGTTGGAAACAAAGAACTGTTAGCTATTAAAATGGCTTTGGAAGAATGGAGACATCTGCTTGAAGGCACTGTTCAACCGTTTCTTATACTCACAGACCATAAAAATCTTCTGTATCTTCATACTGCCAAACGCCTCAACTCAAGTCAAGCCCGATGGGCTCTGTTCTTCTCCAGATTTAATTTTGTCCTCTCTTATATTCCTGGCTCTAAGAATACGAAAGCAGACACTTTATCTAGACAATTTCTGGCTTCTGATTCTACATTTCTGGATTCTGAACCCATTCTTCGCCCTGCTAAAGTTCTGGCTCAGTTATCTACGTTTCCTTTACAAGCGTTACAGTCCGCTCAAGCTTCTGTTCCTTCATCTTATAACATATCTCCTGGGATCTTATTTGTACCTACTGAATTCCGCCTAAAACTTCTTGGTTGGGCTCATGATAATGTTCTGTCTGGACATCCAGGAGTACGTAATACTTTGTGGAGACTCAAACAACATGTCTGGTGGCCTTCCATGGGCAAAGATGTCAAGGATTATGTTGCAGCTTGTACTTCCTGTACCTCAAATAAACAATCTTCATCATTACCTCTTGGGCTCTTACAACCTCTGCCTGTTCCGTACTATCCCTGGTCTCATGTTTCCATGGACTTTATTACAGATCTTCCTAATTCAGCCGGAAACAAGACCATATGGGTTGTGGTAGACAGGTTTTCCAAAGCAGCTCATTTTGTTCCTTTAACTGGATTACCATCGGCCCAGAAACTCGCTGAATTGTTTATACTCCATATCACCAGATTACATGGTTTTCCTTTGGACATCGTTTCTGATCGAGGAGTTCAATTTGTCTCAAGATTTTGGAAATCTCTGTGCAAACAGTTTGGAGTTACCATATCTCTTTCTACTGCGCATCATCCTCAGTCCAACGGTCAAACTGAGCGGGTAAATCAATCTCTTGAGTCCTATCTCAGGCACTATGTTAATCATCAGCACTCCAATTGGTCGCAGCTTCTTCCTTTAGCAGAACTTGCTTACAATTCCCGCTTCAACTCTTCTTTACAGACTTCTCCTTTCAAGGCAGCCTACGGATTCGCACCTAGAACTTTTCCTATGTCTTCGGGAGGTTCTGGAGTTCCTGCAGCAGATCGTACAGTGAGAAGTCTCTGTAAACACTGGAAGAAGATTTGGGAAATCCTTCTTCTCTCTACTCAAAAGTATAAACGATTTGCTGATCGCAGATGCCGGAAGGCGCCCTCTTTTCGGACTGGAGACAAGGTTTGGATTTCCACCAGATTCATCCGACTCAAACAACCCTGTGCTAAACAGGGTCCCAAATACATCGGACCATTCAGGATTGTTTCCAAGGTATGTTCTACTGCCTCTCCGTTCCTTGTGGATGGCACTTCGGAATTTGAGATCAGTCAAATTCTTGATTCCAGATTAAGGGGTAACCGTCTGTACTATTTGGTCCATTGGAAGGGATATCCCATCACTGAACGTTCTTGGGAACCTGCTTCTCATGTCCGTGCCTCTGCTTTGATCAAACATTCCACGCCCAGAATCCTTCAAAACCTGTTTGTGTTCCCCGGAGGGGTCCTTGAGGTGGGGGCACTGTCGTGATCGCTCAGCTGCTGATCGCTTCCTCTGTCTCAGCGCGGTAGCGCTTTCATTGGTTGCTTAGCAACCCTGTTCCTGTCGGCTCTTCCGATGACGTCAGGAGGCCTTCTTATTCCGGTGTCTCCTCTCATCGGTGCCTGTTTGTTGTTTCTCGTGGGCTTTGTGAGTACAAATTTATTCTTGTGATTCCTGAATTTGTGCCTGCTTATTCTTAACCCTAAACCCCTACCTGCCTGATACCGTTGCTGGACACTGCTTACCTGACTACTCTATTGGTTAACCCCTACCTGCCTGTTATCACGTTGCTGGACACTGCTTACCTGACTACTCTATTGGTTAACCCCTACCTGCCTGATAACACGTTGCTGGACACTGCTTACCTGACTACTCTATTGGTTAACCCCTACCTGCCTGATAACATGTTGCTGGACACTGCTTACCTGACTACTCTATTGGTTAACCCCTACCTGCCTGATAACACGTTGCTGGACACTGCTTACCTGACTACTCTATTGGTTAACCCCTACCTGCCTGATAACACGTTGCTGGACACTGCTTACCTAACTACTCTATTGGTTAACCCTTACCTGCCTGATTACACGTTGCTGGACATTGCTTACCTGACTACTCTATTGGTTAAACCGTACCTGCCTGATAATACGTTGCTGGACATTGCTTACCTGACTACTCTATTGGTTAACCCCTACCTGCCTGATAACACGTTGCTGGACACTGCTTACCTGACTACTCTATTGGTTAACCCCTACCTGCCTGATAACATGTTGCTGGACACTGCTTACCTGACTACTCTATTGGTTAACCCCTACCTGCCTGATAACACGTTGCTGGACACTGCTTACCTGACTACTCTATTGGTTAACCCCTACCTGCCTGATAACACGTTGCTGGACACTGCTTACCTAACTACTCTATTGGTTAACCCTTACCTGCCTGATTACACGTTGCTGGACATTGCTTACCTGACTACTCTATTGGTTAAACCGTACCTGCCTGATAATATGTTGCTGGACATTGCTTACCTGACTACTCTATTGGTTAACTCCTATCTGCCTGATTACACGTTACTGGATACTGCTTGCCTGACTATTCTATTGGTTAACCCTTACCTGCCTGATTACACGTTGCTGGACATTGCCTGCCTGATTACTCTATTGGTTAACCCTTTCTACACAAAGTTTCTTCTCCTGACCCTGCTGTGTCATCTTCCAGTCTATTACTGTGAGTATATTATACTACAGCTGTCGCAGGGTCAGTTCCTGGTATATACTCACTGTGCTAGGGTGTTATTAACCTCATTCTAGCATTTGGGTCTAACTCTGGACTTTACCTATCCTGACAGTAATATAGTAATATAGTAACACAGTAATATAGTAATATAGTAACACAGTAATATAGTAATATAGTAACACAGTAATATAGTAACACAGTAATATAGTAATATAGTAACACAGTAATATAGTAATATAGTAACACAGTAATATAGTAATATAGTAACACAGTAATATAGTAATATAGTAACACAGTAATATAGTAATATAGTAACACAGTAATATAGTAATATAGTAACACAGTAATATAGTAATATAGTAACACAGTAATATAGTAATATAGTAATATAGTAATATAGTAATATAGTAATATAGTAATATAGTAACACAGTAATATAGTAACACAGTAATATAGTAACACAGTAATATAGTAACACAGTAATATAGTAATATAGTAACACAGTAATATAGTAACACAGTAATATAGTAACACAGTAATATAGTAACACAGTAATATAGTAACACAGTAATATAGTAATATAGTAACACATTAATATAGTAACACAGTAATATAGTAATATAGTAACACAGTAATATAGTAATATAGTAACACAGTAATATAGTAATATAGTAACACAGTAATATAGTAATATAGTAACACAGTAATATAGTAACACAGTAACACAGTAATATAGTAACACAGTAATATAGTTATATAGTAACACAGTAATATAGTAATATAGTAGATGAGGCTGAAAGAAGACAGAAATCCATAAAGTTCAACCTATACAGATCATACCTTATTTAGACTAAAAGATCTGCCAATCAAACTTACATTAAACATTAACACAATTAATACTATCCCTGAATTCTGTTTTTAGCCATACAATGATCTAAGATATTGGTAGTTACTACCTCCTAAGGCAATGAGTTCCACAATTTAATTGCTCTTATCATGAAAAAACCTTTATGTTGCAGAAAATTAAGGGGCCGAATTATCAAGCCCTGAATGGAGGTTGATGCCCCTGTTTCTGTACGAGCCTTCAGGTGAGCCGGAAACAGAAGTTATGAAGCAGCGCTCTAAAGCCCGCTGCTCCATAACTTGTCCGCCTGCTCTGAGGCAGCGGACAGAAATCAACCCAATTGAATACGATTGGCTTGATTGTATTGCACAAGCAGTTCACCAGAACTGCTTGTGCAATGATAAATGCCAACAGCGTATGCTGTCGGCATTTATCGATGTGCGGCAGACATGATACGCTACATTGTATCATGTCCGCTTGCACTATGATAAATTGGCCACTATATCTCCTTTCCTCTAGCCTTATATTTTCACCTCCTGTCACAAACCACTGCTTTGGAATAAACAGCCCTTCCGCCAACACTGTATACAGGCAGTGAATATATTTATATAAAGTAATCATACCACTTTTCAAGCACCTTTTTCTAAATAGTCCAAATTTGGCTAACATCTCTTCATAGTTTAAATCCTCCATTCCACTTATTAGTTTTTTGTCCTTGTCTGAACTTTTTTTTTCCAATTCTGCAATGTCCCTTTTTAAAATTGGTCCCCAAAACTGCACTCCTTACTCAATGTGAGGTCTTACCAGGGATTTATATAGTGACAGAATTAGGCTTTCTTCCATTGCTTATATGTCTCTTAATACATGCTAGTATCTTTATTAACCTTAGAGGATGCTGCCTTGCATTGTGCCCCTATCTTTAGCCTAAATCATTTTCCTCTGGTTTGCTAAATCTAGTCCCATTTAAATAATAGGTAGCCTGCTTATTTATTGGTCCAAAATATAAAACATTACATTTACAAATATTAAATCTCGTTTGCCAATTATCAGCCCATTCCTTACATTTTTGTAAGTCCCCTTGCAAAGCCATTACATATAAGCACTCTTTAAAGACTCTAGTGTTCAGGGATGCAGACAAGGGGGCCTATCTATCAAGCCCCGAAAGGAGCTTGATGGCCTGTGTTTCTGGCGAGTCTGAAGACTCGCCAGAAACACCAGTTATGAAGCAGCGGTCTAAAGACCGCTGCTCCATAACCTGTCCGTCTGCTCTGAGCAGACGGACAGACATCGCCGCAATTCAACCCGATCGAGTACGATTGGGTTGATCGACACCCCCTGCTGGCGGACGATTGGCCGCGATTCTACAGGGGGCAGCGTTGCACCAGCAGCTCTTGTGAGCTGCTGGTGCAATGCTGAATACGGAGAGCGTATTGTTTTCCTTATTCAGCGAGGTCTGGCAGACCTGATCCGCACTATCGGATCAGGTCCGCCAGACTTTGATAAATAGAGGCAAATATATGATAACACTTTTCTACACTCAGTTCCTCTCCTCTTCCTTTATTATCTCCTTGCTCCTAATTAGCATGTAAGCTTACGAGCCCATCTGTATGTAGATCACCTTCATGAGAGCTGATTTACAAAAAATAACTAATAATATTAAAAAATAATCCTAACCTGACCTAATCACCTTACACAGCTTTGTATCAACTAAAAAAATAGACATGTTGCTATTTAATCCTTTCTCCAAGTCATTAATAAATATATTAAAAAGAATAGGACCCAGTACTGATTACTAATATTATTATTGTTTATTTATAAAGTGCCAACATATTACCCAGCACTGTAACATTAAGTATACAGTTATGGAGTACAATAAACAGAAGTCATATACATAAATCATAAGGACCCTGCCCTGGAGTCACTGTACTGTAAATGACAGGACAGGTAGATTCATTAGCTTAGATTATAAATCCTTGGAGGACCACACTAGGTACCTTTGTTCAATGTGAGTATGATCCATTCCCAGTCCCTTAATTGTGTGCATTAATCTCTCACGTGGCACTGTATCAAACGCCTTTGCAAAATCCAAATATATCACATCAACTAATTCCCCTTATCTTTAATTTTATTTACTTCCTCATATAATCTAATTAGTTTCATTTGACATGATCTGTTTCTCATAAAATCATGCTGATTTGAACTCATAATCTTGTTTTCCTGAACATACTCCTAAATAAAACCCTATATATTCCCTTCCAGTAGCTTCCCTACTAATGATGTCAGACTAAAAGGTCTATAGCTTCCTGTATCAACCCTGCTTCCATTTTTAAAGAGTGGCACCACATCAGCTTTACACCAGTCCTGGGTTACTATACCTATGGATAATGAGTCTTGAAAAATGATGAGTAGAGGTTTGTCTATAACTGTGCTACGTTCCCATAAAACCCTTGGCCTGTATTTCATCTGGGGCTGGAGTTTTATTTACCTTAATATTATCCATTTCCAAAAATACAGCATAGTTGCTTAAGCGAGTACAAATCTGTGATACATTTCAATAAACAGCTTAATATTAAGTACTAAAAAGACAACCAAGGTTTTAAAATAGTAATAGTAGAAGGGAATAGGGAAGGGGGAATTTCCAGATGTACATGTAAAAGTTTACAATTGTAAATACTTCGGTGCTATTACATTCAGATTATACTTTTAGTAGCTTTGTGTTTTGAATGTCTCATACCTTTTGTGTTTAAATATTTTCTATCTGATATAATGGTCTTACATTAGAACAGCAAATTCTTAAAAAAACAGCAAGACATTTTGCAAAATAGAAAGCATTAGATCAATGACCCAACTTTTCTGGGGGCAATCGTGAATATACAGTGATAGAAAAGATATGTTAATGTATCAATAGTTGTAAATACATAGAAGTGATCAGGATGGATTCAGGTGGGTGGGGAGGGAGGGCTAGGGAACCTGGGATGGGGTGTGTGAGAAAGTATCCTACTATATTTAGAGTATTACATAGTATAGAATATCTCTCTAGGTCTTTGAGGCAGCTCAAAGCAAACTCATAGGCTACCAAAACTGGAAAACATATTTCTAATCTTATCTATCTAGTGCATTATTAGATTCTCAAATGTTAATATAGATCCTTTGTTCCCATAGGAATAGTATATTAGTTATCATATCTTGTTTACCTATGTATCAATAGTGCATTCTCTCAAGCGATATGATATGATTTACTTCTGATACCCATTAGACTAAAGTGGGTGTCTCTCGTGTCTTCCGCAATCTGGGGATCAGTCGCTTAGCACAGGTTAACATTATGAGAAACAGTTTCTTGCGGTAGACACAAGAAAGGCATGGAATGTGATTAAAGAGAATAATGTGTGGGCTAAGGAGAATATCTGTGCCTAAGATACTGTTTATATTTTGCTCCACTTGTTTCCAAAATTCAACCAATCCAGGACAGGACCACCATATATGGGTCATAGTACCCACCTCTCCACATCTTCTCCAACAGCTGGAGGAGGCTGTCGGGTATATAACTCTTAATCGTTGAGGCGTTAAGTACCATTGGGCTATTATTTTGTAGTTTAGCTCAGACATAATCAGGGAGGTGGAGGAGGAGTGAGTGAGGCGGATACAGCGTTTGCAGTCCTAAACATCTAGGTCACTCAGTAATTCTTCTGTCCACCTCGTCAAATATGAGGGGCGTTTTTCTGGAAAAGAGCTTCTAAGGATTTTATAAATCATGGAAAGATGTGCTTTTTTAATATTCGGGTTAACACAAAGCTGTTCAAAAGAAGTTAGTGGTCTTATTAACTCATTATTGTATGGACTGCTATGGATGGCTTGCCTGATTTGTAGATATGCATACCAACTATGGAATGGAGACCCTAGTTCGTCATTGAGCAAAATTCTGTCTTTGACCCCAGATGAGTCTGTGATTAAGTATATTGGGAAGATCTGTAAGAGCCTGTTTGCATTGGTATGGGTAAAAAAAACTATGTTTCAAGAACAAGTGATTACGAAGCAACGGAGTTAAGGGAGATATGGTAGTGGACACTCCTTTCACATGAGATATAACATAGTCCCATGCCTCAAGAGTGGCTTTAACGTATTCGATATGTTGTAACATGTGAGGTATGGAATTCTTAGGGAGCCAGGGTATATCTCTCAAATGTTTAACCTGGGACAAATGGCTCTCTACCTGTATCCATAGATTTGAAGGGGGTGAGTGGTTCCACAAGGCTACTCTTGTTAAGTGTGCTGCCCTGTAATAGTTAGCTATATTAGGGAGATATAGACCCCCGTCCTCTTTACTGAGATATAGGGTGTGTTGAGCAATTCTGGGGCGCTTATAAGACCATATGAAGGAGTTTATTAACTTTTGTTGTGTCTTAAGATAGGAGTTGGGTAGGGCCATCGGTAGGGTTTTAAAAAGATATAAGTATTTCGGTATGATCATCATTTTCACCGTATTAATCCTACCAAACCATGTTAAATGTCCCTGTCTGTGCCAAGACTCCAACAAGTTTTTAATACTTATTTGGAGAGATATAAAATTATCTGAGAATAGCTTATGAATATCTTTTGGAATTGTCAGACCTAAATATTTAAGTTTGCCTATGATGTTGAATTTCGTCTGCTGTGCTACATTTTCTATTTCCTGGGATGACAAGTTAATCAGCATCAGTCCAGATTTCTGCATATTAATGGAGAAGTTAGAGACCCGCTTATAACTCTCTAATGTCTCGATTAAAGCAGGTAGTGTAGTTGTTGGTGATTGTAAAGTAAGAATCACATCGTCCGCAAATAAGAGGCATTTGTGGGTGATGTCACCATACTCTAAGACTTGTATATTTGGGTTCTTTCTGATTTGTATTGCAAGTATTTCTACTGTAAGGGCAAATAACAAGGGCAAAAGCGGGCATCCTTGGCGTGTGCCATTGGAAATGGAAAAGGACTGGGAGACTGTACTATTTATTTTGACTTTTGCACTAGGTTTATGGTATAGGGCTTGTATCCTGGTGATAAATGTATCAGAGAAGCCAAGTTTTGACAGGGTGCTCCACATAAACTGCCAATCCACCCTGTCAAAAGCTTTCTCTGCATCAGTGGAAAGTAAGGCTATAGGAGCATGATTTCCATGGGCATTCTGTAGGGACTGTAGTAATCTTATAGTATTATCTTTTGCCTCTCGACCTCTAATAAAGCCTATTTGATCTGGGTGAATCATTTTATGTAAGATTATATACATAGGATTTGTGAGAATTTTAGCGTAAATTTTCATATCTATGTTTATAAGCGATATTGGTCTATAATTGCCTACAAGGTCTTTTGCTTTTCCAGGTTTTGGGACAACCGTAATCAATGCTTCTAATAGGGAACTTGGAAGGGTATTAACCCGATCAATGTCAGCAAAAAGCGAATGTAGATGTGGGCTTATCTGCTCCTGAAAGAGTTGGTAGAATTTTGCTGTGAGGCCGTCTGGGCCTCGGGACTTTATCACAGATTTTTGTCTCGTAATGTTATAGGAGAGTCTAAAAATTGCTTATCTTCCTCTGTGATAGAAGGAGTTTCAACAGTTGTCAGATATGCTTCCAAATTTTCCATCTTTTCGGGTGTTGCAACACTCTTTATATTATGCATACAAAGAGAGAAGCGCTCTACCAGGAACGAACAACAGCTCAGTGGCTTGTTCTATGGCGATTTACCTCCCGGAAGCAGCCTCTTTTAGACCAGTGTGCTTTTCACAGAAGAAAACTTTCCTGAAGTATATCAGTCTGATCCTGCCAAGTAAGGTCAGTCCAGCCCCGAAATACCAGGCAATTCTCCTCTGAACAAGGAACATGACAACCCCAGACGATCGTTTCGGCCTCCTATGGGCCTCGTCAGTGTGGTGCAGCCACATTCCTCTAAGCACTCTTTATATTATATAAATTTGTATAATATGAGACAAATGAATTTGTAATCTCCTCATTTTTGGACGTAGCTTCCCCCAAGGTTTGTGTAAGAGACCTAATGAATGTAGTGTACTTTTGCTTTTTAAGTGGCCTGCCTTATTGCTTTCTACAAAAAAATTTGCTTTAGTATTTAAGGCTCTCATATGACCATTTTGTATGAGAAATTTTTCAGATTTTCCCTTGCTTCAGTTAGGTTAGAAAACTTTGGGGCGGATGTTGGGTCTGCTTTATGAAGGGCCTCTTGAGTAGCCAGGTCACTTGTCAAAGAAGAGAATTGGGCTGCATGGAGTTTACGCTGTGTAGCATTATGTTTTATTAATATCCCTCAGATATAACACTTGAATACCTCCCAATTATTTGCGAACAATGTGTCCTCAGGTTTATTTAAAGAAAAGTATTCCTCTGAAAATTTTTAAATTTCGTCTACTGTTTCTTGACTTGTAAAGATGGAGTCATTGAGTCTCCAGTTAAATGTGTTGCGGGGCTTGCAAGACCATCTGAACATAGTGGACATCATACTATGGTCAGACCAGGAGGTATGAGATATTGAGTGTATAAGATTTGATAGGAGTGTCTGATTGCAGAGAATGTAGTCTAACCTGGAATATGAATGTTGCGGGTGAGAGAAGAAGGTGTAATCCTTCTTGTTAGTATGTACTATTCTCCAGGTGTCAAACAGGTTAATAGATTGGAGGGCTATACAGTTATTCCTCAGGACATTATTGCGTAGATAGGATTTCCCAGTGGATGTGTCTAGTATTGGGTTCATAGGGAAGTTGAGATCTCTCCCTAGAATAATCGGACCCTTAGCAATGTCTAATATTGTGTTGACCAGGGACTTAAAAAATGGGGAGTGGGTTTATTTGGGGCATAAATGTTGACTAGAGTAACTGGGCTGCCATAGCATAATCCAACTAAGATCAGGATTCTACCCTCTTTATCCGTATATTTTTGTAGGAGTTCAAAGGGGTTATTACACCTGAAATATATGCTTACTCCACTTTTCCTATGGGGGCCTGAGCTACAGAAGTGCTTATCAAAGTATCTCGTTTAGAGTGTGGGTTCATTATTCTTTTTAAAATGGGTTTCCTGTATCATGACTATGTCTATCTTCCTTTTATAAAAGTCATAATAGGCTATAGAACGTTTTTTCGCAGAGAGGAAGCCCTTGACATTTTGAGTTGCTATGTGTAGTGTACCTGCTTTTGACAAGAGGACTGGGTCATTGCGGACTAGAGATTTTGTTATAGCTATATAAGAGAGCTAGAGAGAATTGATTAGGATACTGGAATAATCAGGTATTGGGGAAGAAGTAATATAAATTTTATTTAGTGAAGATCTCTTATCTCCTAATAGTAATGTGTGGCATATTGGTTCATGAGGCCTTGCTATCGTCTTTGCAGGGCCTGCGTAAATAACTTTGTCTGTACTATATTTTTAGACCTATGGAGTTAGCGAAATGCTATGAGTACATTTGTACATTTCCAACATGCAAGAGTATTAACATAACATTGATATTTCGCTTTCAGAGAGAAACCCCTGTTTCCTAGAGTACTACTAAACACATTATACATGATCTAGGCATACAGATATTAAACACAATTATATAGTCAAACTTCAACTCATATTGAATAAAATCTATCCCATCGTAAGTATCTCATTAGTTTCCTAGTTTATAACTATTGCGTGAATTGTTGTTGGGACACAGTATTGATCAGTTATATGGTAAATAAGGGCCTTGAGAACCGCCTATATTGCTAATGGATGCATGATCATTTTGCTGTGTTACTATTCTAAGTAAACAAGTAACGGCAGATAGTATAAAGTGACCAATTATAAACGCTGAAACTCAAATTCAAATTATTTCCATATATATGTCTAGGACTAAGAGTGTATTTGTGTTACTCTCCAGGTAGACTAGCTATTTAAATACTTGTGGTAACCATTTACATATCTTTACTCTAAAAGCTAACATTTCAATTCAGAACATAAAAATATCTAGATAAAAAACATCAACAATTTGAAAACATTGAATCTAAACTTGAACTTAAACTGAAATATTATCCACTCAACAAGATGAGGGTAAAACTAAGTCCTTGAATATCTAGACGGATTAGTCTCTGCATCTTAAATGTCTACACTCCACCCTTTAAGTAGGTGTGTTAGAAGAGACATAGGTCCCAGGACTACAAGTAAACACCTTGTAAACAATGGGCACAGGAAAGCAAAATGAGATGAATAGTCATAGTTACTCATCCAGGAGATTCTGTATCCATTTTTTCTGTGTTGGACTGAGGTACTTGTCTGTGTTTGTTTTGCTTGGATGATAGATCAGGTCCCGGACGTCTCTGGGATTTAGGGCTATCCTGCCCATTCTGTTGCTTGTGAGAGGGATTGGATTCTCCTTTGCCAGGCTGTGGAATATTCATCAGATTACAAAATTTGTCTATGTTAGACAGAGAGGTGCACTCTATTTTTTTGCCATTTCTCATTGTTATCACCGATGTAGGAAAGCCCCATCTATAAGGAATGTGTAGTGAGCGCAGATGAGAAGTTAGAATCTGGTAATCTCTCCTTTTTTATAATGTTCTTAGGGAGAGATCTTGGTATATTTGGATTTTAAGACCTTGAAAACGTATTGCTTGTCTTTTCCTAATTATATTGTAAATCTCCTCTTTTTGTCTGTAGTTTTGGAAATGAACTACGATGTCCCTTGGTGGAGAGTCATCTGGCGGTTTTGGACGCAGTGCTCGGTGAGCTCTGTCGAGTGGAATTGTAAAATTGTCTACTGTGTTATCTCCCAATATCTCGGCGAACAGTGCCTGTAGGTAGTCCTGGATTTTGTTATTCAAGACTGTTGCCATTACTCCTCTAAAACGGAGATTACCTCACCTAGAACGATTTTCCAAATAGTCTATTTTGTCTTCTAACTCAGCTATATGTTGATTTTGTTGTGAGTGGTTGGATGAAAGGCTCGCTAGTTTTTGTGACACCACATATTCATGTTCCTCTACAGAGTCAACTCTATGGCCTAGATCATTGATCTCCTTCTTTAGATCGGCACATTCATCTTTAATACAGGATTTAACCTGTTCAATCAAAGCTTCCATAGCTTTATATGTAATTGGGGTATCATCATTGTGCTCCTGTGCTGACGGAGACAGGCAGTTGGTATTGTTTAACGTGTCACCTTGATCTTCATCAGTATGGATCTGTGGAGGATCAGCGTCCTTTTTGTTGGTTATTTGATCTGTTTGTTTAAAGAAAGCATGTACTGCGCCATGACTGGTCTGTGGTGTTTTATGAAATGTATCCTGTCTTGGATTCTTTCTTTGTGACATATTGGCAATTATGTGATGGTTGATGCATAAAGAGCAAAGTATTAGATGTAGTATTCCTGCAGGGGCTGCTTATCTCCAACTAGTAGGCACTGTACCCCCAGGGGAGTTTACCCTCACAGGGCGATCTCGGAGAAGGGTAATTGAGGTATGACCCATCACAATTCTATGTGACGGGAAAGGGGATGGGGGTACAAGTGTAGATAGGCTAGGGATTGAGCACAAGAATATATATCAGTGTCCCTGCGTGCCCTTGAAACGCAAACCAGGTGCTGCAGTTATAACTTTAGGACTAGTTAGATGACTGTTTGTGGGCCTGATAGTTCCAGAAATGACAGTTCAGCGTGCAATTTTATTGAACACACTATGCTTAATAACCCTTAGGTAGGTACATGTAGCACTGTGGTTGTAGTAGTGAAGCTTACCTTATTTACTTCTGGCTTTTTCTATAGGCAGGAACCGTTACTGTAAAATCACTTCAATTAGTAAAGCTGCGCCATTTTATTTTAAAGGTGCGTCACACCAGAGTGAATTGTATAGCTCATTAGCTGCTTGCTTTTGTTTAACTTTTATGCGGCCAGTACTTCCCATGTATAATTTACTTATTCAAAGGGAGCCCACCTTTGTGTAGGAAATTAATTGCTAGCGGATGAGTGTTCAGTGCATCATGTCTGTGTCACTTATACCTTACCAGTTAGCTAGCTGATACATCAGGAAAAAGGACGTAATGCTTCATTTACTGTGACTGGAAGCCGATGTTATTCCCAGCTTGTGCTAGTTGTAGCCCGCACTTATATGTGCTTGTATCCGCTTAGTCGCACTTAGAACAAAGGATGCGCATAGTCCGTTATAGGCCCCAATCTTGGCAGCTTGCTACGATGCCAGCACAATCGTTCAGTTGTGCAGAGAGCCGCTCTTTCTTGAGTGAGGGACCTTTAGGCTAAGATCTTCACTTTCAGATGATAGTTTTAAGTATTTATTTATGCATTAATAGATAAGACACCCGGCTTGCATAAGGAGCCTTAGTACAATGCGGACATTGCAGTCGGCCGTTCACTCCACCCCCTATCCTAATTTGTTTCTTTTGTGTATACTGAAGAAAAGAACTGGTTTAGTACCTCAGCCTTCTCCCTGTCACTGTTAATCATGCTACCCTCCACACATTTTAATGTACCTATATTGTCCTTCTTGGATTTGTTTTTCCATTTATGTACTTAAAAAACCTTTTAGGACATGTGGTAATTTATTTTATACTAATGATTTACTAGAGAGGCTTCATCATAATGTAGTGGTGATATATTAAAGACTCAGAGAGGCCTATTTTTCAAGCCGTCAACCGCAAATACGCTGGAATTCCGCAGCGTAATTGTGGCAATCCTGATTCGCCTTATTTATCAAAGGCTACAGACCGGCAAAAGTTGAAATCTGTGACGTAACATACGATCCGCTGGTCTCAGTCCGACACAGATCAATGCTTACGTCATTACAGTTGTTCCTGAATACAAATTCGGCACTATCTGACTACTTTTACTAGTTATCAAACTGCTAACAGGTACGCTCACCCAGCGTACCTACTTTTCAATCCGCCGCCCTGGAGGCCGTGGATGCCATAGGAATCAATGGGAGTCTGAAAGCAGCGAAAGCTTATGTTCGCTGCTGCCCGATATCCCATTGATTCCTATGGGAGAATAAAAGTTATGTTTACACCTAACACCCTAACATAAACCCTGAGTCTATACACCCCTAATCTGCCGCCCCCTACATTGCCACCACATACATAATGTTATTAACCCCTATTCCGCTGCTCCCGGACCCCACCGCCACCTAAATAAATATATTAACCCCTATCCCGCCGCCCCTGGACCCCGCCGCCACCTAAATAAATATATTAACCCCTATCCCGCTGCTCCCGGACCCCGCCGCCACCTAAATAAATATATTAACCCCTATCCCGCTGCTCCCGGACCCCACCGCCACCTAAATAAATATATTAACCCCTATCCCGCTGCTCCCGGACCCCACCACCACCTAAGAGTTGTGGTGGGCTCCGGAAGCAGCGGGATAGGGGTTAATAACTTTATTTAGTTGCGGCGGGGTCCGGGAGCGGCGGGATAGGGGTTAAACATTTTAGTATAGTGGCGATGTTTAGTGACAGTATATAAATAAAGCTGTGAAAAAGCCGAATAGCAGCGAGATCGATGACTGTTAGTTAATAACAGTCTACTGCTCATCACCCCATACTTGGTGCGTGGCTTTTTTACAGCTTTTTTAATAAATATGGAGAGCGTATTAAGGTCCGCGGCCGCGATGTTAGGCAATGTCAGGCGAGCGTATTGGTGCCGGCGAATGCAAGAAAGTTGACGGCTTGATAAGTAGGCCTCAGAGAGTAGATTATGCCTCTTAATTGCATCTGAGTTGTGGGATTTCAAAAAAAACGTAGTCTGACTAGTGGGGATCTCTTTATACTTGGTTTATTTACTACAATAGGCCCCTTGGTGTATTAAGATACCTCTGAATGTAAATGTGTTTCCTGTTTGTAATTTGTATGTGTGGTTATTATAGTATAATCTGATTGGGTACCAAGTAGCACTAGGTTTTATACCTTTTCAATACCTGGGCTTTAGGATTTATGTATGAGAATTATAGTTCAGTTTTACATCGTTTTCCTCTCAGGATTCTTTTATATCCCATTGTGTTTAAGTGGGTGCTATATTGGGGCTCCTTTTTCTGTGTTATTTGCTAATGTTTCTTAGGGGAGCACTCAGCACCCTCAACGTTAATAATTTAGAGATATTCTTATCTCTGATATGAATCATTTGATTTCAGTCTTACAAACACTTTGTTCTGCTTTGTATTACTTAATATCTGAGCTCAGTCAGTTGACTTTGTTTATCTATGATCTGACAACGGCAGCTGACAATGTGCTCCTGTGTGTAAGCAGTATTCTCTGTGCTGATATTATCATAGTGTTATTGCTATACTGATGTAAAATGCACTGCTACGTCCCTGGAATGAATTGTAAGCAGCGTTATACGTGTGTAGCCCCCCTGGTCTATATTCATCTGACCATCTGTTTGTGTTCTTGCTCCTGGTGACAGGTTAATCAATCCCTTCAGCTCTGAAAACTACAAGTTTCATAAAAAGCAATTTGCCAAGATTTTAGATTCTTTCATTTGGTTTATGGGGTATTTTATTTGCAAAGGACTTTATGAATCACAACAGCAGACTGCATGTGAAGAATTACACAGTAATCTTATGCACACAGTGGAATACAATAAAATCACATTACATCTAACTTTATCGTAATTGCAAGTTGTTCTCAGTAAAATTACCGTAATTCAGCGTTTTGGTAAACTAACATTAAACCACTGGACATTTGATAGATTTTATTATGCTGAGCAAGCGAGTTACTGAAAAACAAAGCTGCACTGTATTTCACTGGATCAATGAATATATTATATTAATAATATATCAATGTCTCAAATGGACAGTTAACTGATTGAGATTGTAATCTAAAAAGGTCTAATTATGAAATGGAAAACTACTTTTCAATACACTCACATTAATTATTATACCTCTTTCCTGTAATTTAATTCTGACTTCACAAGCCTAACTCTGCTACATTATGTCCTTAGTTGGCATCAGCAGAGTTGATAAGATACTTGAAGGCAGTGCAAGTTTAATAACAAAATGACGTCAACCAACCATTTATTCTGATTGGCTCCTCCAAATAAGACAAATTTAAGCAGATGGTTAATGTTTCCACAGGCTATAAAAATAAATAATAATTGTCTGATTCCTTGGGGTGATGCTGTCATATGTGGGTCTGTTTATGTTCACAGTAAATAGTAACATTTTATCTGACTTAGGGGTCAATTCCAGTCATTCAGTTATCGGCTCCCAATAACGAGTTTTTGGCCAATATAGGAAGCGTTGTTTTTGTAGTGATCACAATCTAAATAGCCCCAAGTTGTGAACGAGTTTTCACTAAACTCAGATAAACTGAGAATACACCTGAAGCTGACGTAAAATAGCGCTCTCACACCACTTAGCCCTCTCACACCACTTAGCCCTCTCACACCACTAAGCCCTCTCACACCACTTAGCCCTCTCACACCACTTAGCCCTCTCACACCACTTAGCCCTCTCACACCACTTAGCCCTCTCACACCACTTAGCCCTCTCACACCACTAAGCCCTCTCACACCACTTAGCCCTCTCACACCACTTAGCCCTCTCACACCACTTAGCCCTCTCACACCACTTAGCCCTCTCACACCACTAAGCCCTCTCACATCACTTAGTAATCTCACATCAGTTAGCCCTCTCACACCACTTAGCCCTCTCACACCACTTAGCCCTCTCACACAACTTAGCCCTCTCACACCACTTAGCCCTCTCACACCACTTAGCCCTCTCACACCACTAAGCCCTCTCACACCACTTAGCCCTCTCACACCACTTAGCCCTCTCACACCACTTAGCCCTCTCACACCACTAAGCCCTCTCACACCACTAAGCCCTCTCACACCACTAAGCCCTCTCACACCACTTAGCCCTCTCACATCACTTAGTAATCTCACATCAGTTAGCCCTCTCACACCACTAAGCCCTCTCACACCACTAAGCCCTCTCACACCACTAAGCCCTCTCACACCACTTAGCCCTCTCACACCACTTAGCCCTCTCACACCACTTAGCCCTCTCACACCACTAAGCCCTCTCACACCACTAAGCCCTCTCACACCACTTAGCCCTCTCACACCACTAAGCCCTCTCACACCACTAAGCCCTCTCACACCACTTAGCCCTCTCACACCACTTAGCCCTCTCACACCACTAAGCCCTCTCACACCACTTATCCCTCTCACACCGCTAAGCCCTCTCACACCACTTAGCCCTCTCACACCACTAAGCCCTCTCACACCACTAAGCCCTCTCACACCCCTTAAGGGGACAGTCTACTCCAAAATTGTATTGATTTAAGATAGCTTATCCTTTTATTACCCATTCCCCAATTTAGCATAACCAACATAGTAATATATGGAGGTTTTTAACTCGGCAGACTGCGCCCTTATCTAAGTGCCATTTACAGACTTGCATTTTAGCCTATCAGTGCTGACTCATGAATAACTCCATGGAAGTGAGCACAAAGTAACATTTTAATGTGGGAGCATTGGCAAACGTATTACAAGTTGAAAGTAAAACGTTAGCACGAAAGCGAAAGTCAAATGTGCATTAACTTCAGGAATTCAAATATAGCCATTTTGTTAACTTCTTCTCCCCAAAGACTTCAAAGGGGTGTGCTGTAAAAAAATAAAAATAAACACTTATTGATGGCGAGCTAACCCGACACTCTATTAGACTAACAGTTCTAAAGTTGAAGGTAGTTATGAATACTTTACATTCCAAAGTTATTCACATAGAACATGTTCTTTTTGTTTTTATAAATATATATATTATATGATTTTTTGTAAAATTGACATCTATACCTATATATCTATATGAATATATACGTGTGTGTGTGTGTATATATATATAAAAAAACATTCACCTAGATTACAAGTTTTGCATTCGTGTTTTAACGCTGAAAAAATGAAAGCCCAAACCATAAACAAAAAAAAAAACAAAAAAAAAAAAACGATCACTAATCCCCAAAGATCCACTTACAGTTTTTGAAGTCCCGCTTGAACGATCTTCATCCAGGCGGCGAAGTCCTCATCTAGGCGGAGAGAAGCAGCATCTTCTATCTTCATTCCGGCGGTGCAGAGCGGGTCCATCCTGAAGACATCCGGCGCAGAGCATCATCTTCATACGGTCACCGCCATACACTGAATCTTCAATGCAAGGTAAGTGATTCAAGATGGTGTCCCTTGCATTCCTATTGGCTTATTTGATTTTGGAAATTCCAATCAGTCAATAGGATGAGAGCTACTGAAATCCTATTGGCTGTTCAAATCAGCCAATAGGATGAGATCTACTGAAATTCTATTGGCTGATTTGAACAGCCAAAAGAATATCAGAAGCTCTCATGCTAAATGCCCTTTTAAGGGCAATGCCCATACAAATGCCCTTTTCAGGGCAATGGGTAGATTAGGTTTTACTTTATGTTTATTTTGTGGGTTAGAGGGTGGGGGTTTGTATACTGTTAGGGGGTGTTTGTTTTGTTAACTTTAGGGCAATGCCCTACAAAAGGCCTTTTTAAGGGCCCTTGTTAGTTTATTTTTGATAAGGCTTTTTTATTTTGGGGTGGGTTTTTTATTTTTTATAAAAGGGTATTAGAACAGGAATATTTTTTATTATTTTGTATAATTTTGTTTGTTATTTTTTGAAATGGTATTTTTTTTTTTTGTAATGTTAGATTTTAGTGTAAGGCAGCTTAGGTTTTATTTCACAGGTAACTTTGCACCCCAGTCTTAATAAGAAAATACAGACAGACATTCACCTCAGCTGTACCACTGCTATGCAAACAGGTAGCCTATGGAATAAAGATTGGGTTTGAAACTGATGCCGGAATCTGACTTCCGGTTAACATTAATAATGATGTCACTTCCTGTGCAGAAGCAGATTGTGACATACTCTATCTAACTTCACTTGTTCGTGGATCAGTTATTATACTCTCAGAAGACAGAGAATAGGTCCTAATATAACTGCCAGAGGATAGGTTCTAAAATTAAATAATGCCCACAGAGTTTTACTTCCGATTTCAGCAAATTCTGACGTCACTTCCGGTTCAGGAGTGCCTACGGAGTATCATTTCCGGTTTCGGTAAACCGTGACGATATTTCTGTTTTAGATGCTAAATACATAGAGCGGCACTCTCTTGAGGAATCTGATGTAAATTGTCATAGCAAAAGTAATCCCATAGAATTACTACAGTGCCTGAAAGGACTTTATACCATATCAGGACCATTAATAAAAAGATTTATATAAACATTTAGCATAGCTTGCAATTGTAAGAGATATCCTTATAGTTAGTAAAAACATTTTGCATAGCTTGCAATGTAAGAGATGTAGCTTATAGTTAATAGAGATAACACTTGTTTGTGTATCACTTGTGAGCATATAATACAGTGTTTAGAATAATATTGGCGTGAGATCAGAGGAGATAACTACTTATGTGTTCAGAGACAATAGAAACTGTTAATGGCTATACATAGCTTATAATATACTTGGGACACTAGAAAACCAGTAGTGGCATAGCAAAGACATATTCCAAAACATATCATAAATAAATACTTAATTGGCTAATCTTAGCAAATGTCAAATATAAGTAGTACCATACATAGGAGTAGAAGATAGCATATATACACAGATGTAGGCTTTTAATACTGGAACTAATGAGCTGTGGTTACAATTCATAGCTTTCGTGTTGCGTGGAATTATAGAGTTACCAATAATGGTATATCAAAACCTTACTAGAGAATATCATATAAGGGACATTAGTCCTCATATGTTCTGTAATAATATCACCCAGGATCGTGACGACACTACCAGACTTGAGCTTTAATTTAAGTCACTCTAGCTGGTAGCTAGAATGGGCGACTGTTACAGAAGCATTAGTTATTTTGTTGTGAAGAGCTTATTTCCCAGCAGCAATGCCTGAACCAGCAAGCCAGCGCCTAAGAAGGGCTCCAAGAAAACCGTAACAAGTATCATTTCATAAAGAGTTAACTCTTTTTTTTCAGCTTTTAGAAACTATTGTCTAATCACCTCTGGAGCCAGACTGCTAATTGATAAGATGAACTTGTAAACTTGTTATCTTAAGTACTGTAATCCTATTGTGGCCTGTCAAAGGACAGTGCTCTCTATCTAAATGTGTGATGGGGGATTTTGTGCTTCCCCCCCTCTCCCCCTGGGAGTGCCCTGTGTGCATGTAACCTTAATAAAAAGCAGGCTGGGCATCCCAGTCCTGAGTTCTTGTTTGACCCTCAATCGCAGCGTTGACTCGTTTTTGTGGGCAGAAGGGTATCCTAGCGGTACTGCAGCTAAGGGAGATTATTCTATATTTGCGAGACTCATATAGAATACTATGGAAAGCAGCTTCTCCCCTCTTTAGCAATAGGGATCCAGGCTACTAAGCGGTCCATCTCTCAGCGAGACTAAGGGTAACCGTAACATTTGGTGGCAGCGGCGGGATTTTCCTGGATTTCCTAGGAGAGGTACAGAACGGATGGAGAGCGCTTACGAAAAATTGAAGCGTACAACCCAAAAGGATTTACTTGAAAGCAGAGGGGGGTACGCCAGCAACCGGCCGAGGAGAGAGCTGATCGCAGAATTGACCGAACTGGATCAGAGCTTCACAATGGCGGAAACACCGACCACGATTAGTGACGAAAAAACCAGGATTGTTCGGGAAAGGCTCTCATTATACGGGCCGAACCCCTCCATGGAATTGGAACAGCAGTTGATGGCAGAGGCGGACGAGGATATACGAGAGACTCGAGCCCACGAACTCAACCTAGCGAATGCACACCGCAATGCTGAAGCCCCGCAGGTAATCATCCCTGTCGAAAATGCTGGGAGGCCCAAGATACCCTATGCGGCATTTCGACCCTTCCTAGAGAGCGAGACAGGGATTGATGAATATTTGGCGGACTTCGAAAGGCAATGTGCCCTGCACCAGATTCCCAACAGAGAGTGGCCCACGATATTGTCTGGGAAACTATCCGGGCGAGCCCTGGAAGCCTTTCGTACTCTGGGTGCTGAGGAAGTGACACAGTATGAGCTAGTTAAGGAGACACTGTTGCGACGGTACGCTGTAACTCCGGACACGTATCGCCGACAGTTTCGGGGCACGGAAAAGAAGCCTAACGATACCCATATGGAATGGGCGCACCGAATGCGGAGAGCGGCAAATCACTGGCTGAGCGGAAGTAAAGCGGTGACTGGGGAGGAAATTTTACAATTGTTTCTCTTAGAACATTTTTATAATGGCATGGAACAGCAAGGGAAGGAATGGCTGCGAGACAGGCGGCCTTCTACCTTAGAAGAAGCAGCCAAATTGGCCGATGAACATTATGACTCCCGTCTTCACGAACCCATGAACTACCGAGCTCCAGCACGGGTCGAACCCAGAGAGGTTTACCGTGCACCCCCTCGTACTGAATTCCGAGCCCCGGTGCCCACAAGGCCCGTCCGACACTCAGGACCACCCAATAACAGCTCTGAGCGTCCCAGACCGACTTGCCACCGATGCAAGCAACCAGGGCATTTCATGGCTAGCTGCCCCCTTAATACGCACCAGACACCCAGGAATTACAATTACCCCTCTGGGTCCTATCGTCCGGCCCGGGCCCTCTGTGTTAACCAAGAGGCCCCTATGGAGGGATATGTGGGGCCGCTTCACGAGGCAGACCCTGTATATGCTGCCTCAGATAACCGCCAGCACCATCGGCAGAGGGTATGGCTCGAGGGGCGATCTACCGAGGGATTGCGAGACACAGGGGCTACTATCACGCTGGTACAGAGTCATTTGGTGCCAGAGCACAAGCGATCCGGACAGACTGTGGCCGTTAGAGTGGCGGGGGGGGATGTGTACAAAATTCCAACAGCTAAAGTGCATCTTGATTGGGGAGCGGGAAAGGGGGCTGTGAACGTGGGCCTAATGGATAATTTACCTGCCGAAGTACTACTGGGCAACGATTTGGGCCCCATGACTTCTGCCTATGCTCCAGTATGCAACAACGAGGCGGACCCAGTGACTACACGGGCCCAAGCCCGGACGGAGCGAGAGCTCTCACCAGTGCGGGAGACACAGGTAAGACCTACCCCGACCTTGCCTGACAGGTTAGGCCCCATACCCTGGGACACCCCAGATGCTTTCGAGGCAGAGTCTAAGACTGACCCGACCTTACAAAAGTACCGGGAACGAGCAGAGACCGGAGGGGGCGGGGCAGATAACGAAACATTCTTATGGGAAAAAGGGAAACTATACCGCTGGACAGAGAAAAGGGGACAGCATAGGCGACAGCTGGTAGTGCCCCACAAATACCGTCAAGAAATCCTCAAAATAGGCCACGACATCCCCTTAGCAGGCCACCTAGCCGTTACCCGTACCCTACACCGCATTACTCACACGTTCTTTTGGCCAGGGGTGCACGCTGACGTTAGAACTTACTGTAACACCTGCGATGTGTGTCAACGAGTAGGAAGGCGAGGCGATCACCCTAAAGCCCAGCTAGTAAATATGCCCATTGTAGAGGAACCCTTCAGCCGGGTTGCTATTGACCTAGTGGGACCACTGGCTACCCCTAGTCCCTCCGGTAAGCGATACATTCTTACCGTAGTGGACTACGCTACCAGGTACCCAGAGGCTGTCGCCCTATCCAACATACAAGCGGATACGGTAGCGAATGCACTAGTACAGGTGTTCTCCCGGGTAGGATTTCCAAAAGAAATCCTATCCGACCGAGGCACCCAATTTACGGCTGAATTGACCCAACAACTCTGGCAGGTTTGCAAAATTAAGTCCCTCCTGAGCTCCCCATACCACCCCCAGACGAACGGGCTGTGTGAGAGGTTCAATGGGACCCTCAAGCAAATGCTCAAGACGTTCACTCAGGAATACCGAGACTGGGAACGCTTCCTGCCGCACCTCCTATTTGCTTATCGGGAGGTGCCCCAGGAAACGACAGGGTTCTCTCCCTTCGAGTTGCTCTACGGAAGAAAGGTACGGGGACCCCTAAACCTGATCCGGGAGCACTGGGAGGGAGAGATGGAGGCTGACGGTGTCCCCATTGTGCCATACGTGCTGGAACTCAGGGACCGAATGGAGCAATTAGCCAAATCCGTGCGGGCTAATCTCCAGTTGGCCCAGAGAAGACAGAAAGTATGGTACGATCGGGGGGCCCGAAAGAGAATCTTCACCATAGGACAAAAGGTGTTAGTACTTAAGCCGGTGAAGACAGACAAATTGCAGGCGTCCTGGCAGGGTCCCTACCAGATCGTAGAGAAAAGGGGAGACACCACTTATGTGATAGCTAGCTGCCACGACAACAATCTTAGAAAGACATTCCATGTAAACATGCTCAAGGAATATTTTGAGCGGCCAGAGAACGTGACGGCCGTATGTTGTTCCCCTCAGGAAGACCCCGACAGTTTACCCATTCCAGACCTATTAGAAAAGAGCCTCCCCACAGGTATAGTGGCGCAGGTTCAGATAGGGGACCGACTTAGCCCCACTGAAAGGGAGCAGCTCAACCAACTCCTCCAGTCTAAACACCTCACCTTCTCCCCGAAGCCAGGGTACACTACTTTAACCACCCACCAGGTAGATACTCCGGGACAAGCTCCCTTGCGCCAGGCTCCGTACCGAATCCCCGAAGCAGTTAGGACAGGAATGAAGAAGGAGATCGATGAGATGCTCCAGCTCAGGGTAATTGAGCCCTCCGATAGTCCCTGGGCCTCCCCAGTTGTCTTGGTGCCCAAGAAAGATGGGACCACCCGGTTCTGCGTAGACTATCGGAGGCTCAATGAAAATACCGTGACGGACGCTTACCCTATGCCCAGGGTAGACGAGCTACTCGATCGTATAGCCAGGGGAAATTACCTGACCACTATTGACCTCTGCAAAGGTTACTGGCAGATTCCCCTGGCCCCGGAGGCTATCCCCAAGTCGGCATTCGTCACCCCATTCGGCTTATATCAGTTTAGGGAAATGCCGTTTGGGATGAAGAATGCCCCAGCTACATTCCAGCGCTTGGTGGATAGGCTCCTGGATGGCTTCCAGAGTTTTGCTTGCGCCTACCTGGACGAAATAGCGATCCACAGTGAGTCCTGGGAGGACCACTTAGCTCATGTGGGAATGGTTCTGGATCAGATCCGGGCTGCTGGCCTGACTCTGAAGCCAGAAAAATGCCACTTTGGGATGGCCGAGGTACAGTACCTGGGTCACCGGGTGGGGTGTGGAAAGCAGCGACCAGAGCCGGCCAAAATAGAAGCTGTCGCCAATTGGCCCACCCCCATCACTAAGACTCAGGTCCTAGCCTTCCTGGGCACGGCAGGGTACTATAGACGGTTCGTACCAGACTACAGCACACTTGCCAAACCCCTGACTGACTTGACCAAGAAGAACTTACCTCGACAGGTCCTGTGGTCTCCCCACTGTGAAACGGCTTTCCAGGCTCTCAAAAATGCTCTAATTAACGCTCCTGTCTTGGCGGCCCCAGCCCTTAACAAACGTTTTATCGTCCATACAGATGCTTCCATGTTCGGGCTGGGAGCCGTCCTCAGCCAAGTAGGCGAAGATGGAGGGGAGCATCCAGTTGCCTACATCAGCCGGAAGCTCCTGCCCCGCGAAGTCAGCTATGCAGCGGTCGAAAAGGAGTGTTTGGCTTTGGTGTGGGCATTAAAGAAATTGACTCCCTATTTATATGGTCAGGAGTTCACTCTGGTCACCGACCATAACCCGTTGGTGTGGCTGAACCGGGTCTCTGGAGATAACGGCAGGCTATTACGTTGGAGCTTATCGTTGCAACCCTTCAATTTCACCATTACTTACAGACCTGGGAAACAGAATGGCAACGCCGACGGGTTGTCCAGACAAACCGACCTCAGCCCCGCATAATCAGCGGTCTGGACAGCCTTAGTCTGCCCCGAAAAGGGGTCAGACCGTGTCTGCCAGAGTGTTCCACAGAAAGGGAGCACTGTTACAGAAGCATTAGTTATTTTGTTGTGAAGAGCTTATTTCCCAGCAGCAATGCCTGAACCAGCAAGCCAGCGCCTAAGAAGGGCTCCAAGAAAACCGTAACAAGTATCATTTCATAAAGAGTTAACTCTTTTTTTTCAGCTTTTAGAAACTATTGTCTAATCACCTCTGGAGCCAGACTGCTAATTGATAAGATGAACTTGTAAACTTGTTATCTTAAGTACTGTAATCCTATTGTGGCCTGTCAAAGGACAGTGCTCTCTATCTAAATGTGTGATGGGGGATTTTGTGCTTCCCCCCCTCTCCCCCTGGGAGTGCCCTGTGTGCATGTAACCTTAATAAAAAGCAGGCTGGGCATCCCAGTCCTGAGTTCTTGTTTGACCCTCAATCGCAGCGTTGACTCGTTTTTGTGGGCAGAAGGGTATCCTAGCGGTACTGCAGCTAAGGGAGATTATTCTATATTTGCGAGACTCATATAGAATACTATGGAAAGCAGCTTCTCCCCTCTTTAGCAATAGGGATCCAGGCTACTAAGCGGTCCATCTCTCAGCGAGACTAAGGGTAACCGTAACAGCGACTAAGCCGGGGAACTGGTGGGTTCCATCTCTATACCAAAATAGATGCTAAATACGCATAAAGACTAAATTTCGATAATAGTGGTGTAGTAATAGGTTAAATTGAGCCGATGAACAGCTCTGACTGGGTTGTGGCATCACGACAGCACAAACAACGCTATTGGTGGTTGATATAATTTTAGACAACAGGGGGCTAATTCATAGGCTTAAAAAACAAACGTAAGTTTTAGTATAGTTGTAAGAGATTACGACCTTATTTAGGTCTAGCAATGTGGAAACGAGGTTACTGGCATGGCACTGTAGGGGACTGGTGTGAATCTAGACTTGAACTACAAATGGGGGTACTATAAGCGCCTACTATGTACCTGTAGCCCAGGAGAGGTGCGTCTAGCAGGCACCTAAAATTGAAATGGATAGAGGAAAAAGCCCAGGCGCCAACTATACGAAGGCAAGGTAAATCTGTCTGTTGTTAAATGTTTTAATATATCCAGAAAAGTGTACACAGTGCAGTAAAATACACAGTAAAAATAAATTAAAGCACAGTACAATAAAAACAATACAATAAAAAACAAGTTACAATAAAAGCAATTGAACCAATTTTCATGGATCCATGATGGTTTTACAATAAAAGCAAGATTACTCAGATAAATACAAAGATAAAATCAAGAGTGTGTGGGAGAAATAGAGCCTCCTGAAAAATAGAGCCTTCTAGGAATTACTCAGGATAATATATGAATTACTCAGGATAATATAAGGACCTACTACTATGTGTGATACTCCTAGTGTAGATGGTTAAATGACTAAAGCTAGTGATCCCCAAGGGGTAAATGGACTATGCTGATCCTAAAGGCTTATGTGCTTAGTAGATCCAAGTGTGTGTAAGGCAATGCCAGATTATGTCAATAGAATGGTATATCAGAAAATATGGATACGAATAATATATATACAGAATCAAAATATATATATACAAATAACACTAGATGACAAATAGAACTCGTGAAGAAGTGTCTTGTGGAAAAAATGCCGGTGAAAAAAGTGCCGGTGAAAATAGTGCTAAAACAAATGCAGCTGGAAACAAAAAATTCCTTATGAAGAACTGTGGAAACAAAGTCAAATCCCAATCCGATGAGATCAAATAGAACAATCCAATAGTGATGAACAAAATCAATCCGATGAGAAAAATACAAAAAATATAATAAAAAATATAAAAAATTCCACTCTTAGAAGAATGCTATAAAATCCAAAGTATATGTCTAAAGTATACGTCTAAACAAACACCCCTGAGAAAACAGTGAACTGTGCAAAAAACTGCAATCAAATATAGATAGCTGCAATCGCTTGTGGGTCTGAACGTGTGATCAGGTTTTTATCCCCTTAATGGTGGATGTCCCACCGTAAAAAGTTGATAGTAGAAAATTGCGAATATATTCCCCCTAAAAAAAGATAACAAATATAGTGTAGATAGTATAATAAAATGTCACAATTAAAATAAGGCTTACCAGTGTCTACGCGTTTCGGCCCGTGTCAGGCCTTTCTCAAGACTGTATCTAGACTTGGTTATAACCGATGGCACAATGTATTCTCAGAGGAGTTACTCCACAATGTTGTGTGAATATCAGGATAATGTATCCATATCAGGATAGGATATAGAGGTGGATGTGCACGTGAAGAACAACGGACAGACTATAAATTATGGAGTTAGACTAGCTATTTACTTAGAGGAGAAAGAGGACTTGTATAATAGGGCTATCCCATAGTGGATTAGTCTGATGTGGAATAAAAGCTACTAATGTAATTAGACAAAAGTAATGTGCCAATGATGATGATCATATTCAATGGACTGCAGAGGGTTGCATATATCATAACGGGTGTGTTCTCTAAAAGAATCCCTTGGTGGGTACCCAATCGATGATGGATGGCAAAGGAAGGAACACGCACATAACCAGAGGTCAGGGATGATCATGATATACAGGTGCTCCTAGAGATTTAGGGGGAGATTATTTAAGGGCAGGATTTAAGTAATTTTGAACAGATGGGAAAAATCCTCTTTGTTATTTAATCCCTTAAAATGAAGGCAGTCCAGAGTGAAAATCCATTTGGATTCTGTAATAAGTAATTTTTTCTCAAAATTACCTCCTCTCCATCCTTTGTTGACTTTCTGAATGCCCATAAAGCTCAGATCTCTAATATTACCATTGTGTTTTAGGGTAAAATGTTTGTATAGCGATGTTTCCATGCTGCATTTCTCGATTTGTAACAGATGTTCTCGTATCCTGTCTCTTAAAAGTCTCGACGTTTGGCCCACATATTGTAGACCACATGGGCATTGCAACATATATATAACCCCTTTATCTTGACAACGTATCATGTCATGGATCTTATGTGTCACTCCTGTGTTGTGGCATTTGAATGTTGCAGATTTTATTCCACATTTGCAGGCTCTGCAGGACGGACAGGGAAAGAATCCTCTAATCATCTTTCCAAATACATCTTTTACTCCGACCGTCTCCTTTTTAGATACACTAGGTGCAATTCTGTTCCTTAAGTTCTTAGTTTTCCTGTATATAAATCTAGGTTTGGGAGGTAGTTTCTCACCGATCAATTCATCCTCCTTCAACGATAAAAGTGTATATCCTGCGCAGATAACAGAAGGGAAAGGGGATATGAAATACCTCTGGCTCTCCTCAGCGGGTCCCTAGTGTACCCAATATGAAAGTAGAAAATAGATGGGGGTGGAGGTGAGCGCCAAAAAAGGCTGAGGTAGGGAATGGGGACACCTGTTAGACTGATAGAGCGGTGTCCACAATGTAGGTTCTCTTGTTGACGTTGGTGGAATCGATGTACAAATAGTATAATAACTATAAATTAGTTGTAAACTTTAAGAATGTATATCAATGTTTAATCCACACAAAAATGTTAAAATATCTCAGATCTACTTAAAAACATACACAGTCCTAAAAATAGAAATAAAAATAACAATCATATAAAATCATGGATCCATGTTACAATAAAATAAATGCAAAAAATGGGAATGCACAATAAAAACCTTTTTGCAATAATTGATCTTATAGACCAAGTATCCTAATTAGGCCACGTGTCCTAATTGGAGTAGTTTATTTAGAAACAGTCCAGATGGTGGTAAATGTTCTTATGGTTATATTTGTCCAATTAAATCACAATATGGCAAAAAAAAAAAAAAAAAAAAAAAATTAGTGTCTCTGTCCGTGACCAATTCTGAAATAATTCCAAAGCAGTGTGTGTCCTGTGCCTGAAATGGTGAGAAAATGGAAAATCCAAAAATGTGTGATCACTTAATGTGAAAAAAGGGGAAAAAAATGTAGAAAAAATGTAGAAAAAATGTAGAAAAATGTAGAAAAAATGTGTAACCTTGCAAAAAATGTGAGAATCCTCCAGTTTATGTGGCAAAAAGTGAGTATTCAAGGTGATTAAAAAAGTGTCCAATGTGATATAGTGATTTCTGTGCAATGAAGTTGTAGCTCAGTATGATCCAATCAAAAACCAAATAACATTGTGCAAAAACCTGTAAAGAAAACAAACAATACTATAATATATACAAACTGTTAAGTGGGTATATCAGTATTATGCTTACTCAAATCAGTCGACGCGTTTCGGCCATGTACTCCTGGCCTTTATCAAGACTCATAAGTCTTGATAAAGGCCAGGAGTACATGGCCGAAACGCGTCGACTGATTTGAGTAAGCATAATACTGATATACCCACTTAACAGTTTGTATATATTATAGTATTGTTTGTTTTCTTTTACAGGTTTTTGCACAATGTTATTTGGTTTTTGATTGGATCATACTGAGCTACAACTTCATTGCACAGAAATCACTATATCACATTGGACACTTTTTTAATCACCTTGAATACTCACTTTTTGCCACATAAACTGGAGGATTCTCACATTTTTTGCAAGGTTACACATTTTTTCTACATTTTTCTACATTTTTTCTACATTTTTTCTACATTTTTCCCCCCTTTTTTTCACATTAAGTGATCACACATTTTTGGATTTTCCATTTTCTCTCCATTTCAGGCACAGGACACACACTGCTTTGGAATTATTTCAGAATTGGTCACGGACAGAGACACTCATTTTTTTTTTTTTTTTTTGCCATATTGTGATTTAATTGGACAAATATAACCATAAGAACATTTACCACCATCTGGACTGTTTCTAAATAAACTACTCCAATTAGGACACGTGGCCTAATTAGGATACTTGGTCTATAAGATCAATTATTGCAAAAAGGTTTTTATTGTGCATTCCCATTTTTTGCATTTATTTTATTGTAACATGGATCCATGATTTTATATGATTGTTATTTTTATTTCTATTTTTAGGACTGTGTATGTTTTTAAGTAGATCTGAGATATTTTAACATTTTTGTGTGGATTAAACATTGATATACATTCTTAAAGTTTACAACTAATTTATAGTTATTATACTATTTGTACATCGATTCCACCAACGTCAACAAGAGAACCTACATTGTGGACACCGCTCTATCAGTCTAACAGGTGTCCCCATTCCCTACCTCAGCCTTTTTTGGCGCTCACCTCCACCCCCACCCAATTCATCCTCCTTCAGAAGGGGCCAATGTTTATTGAAGATGTTCTCAATAATATCCCTATTCTGACTATATTCGGTAATCATTGGGATGTCTAGAAGGTCACTCTTCTCCTCTTTTATCTTCCTCTTGTATTTGATCAAGTCTGAGCGTTCAATCTTTCCTACTTCGGATATTTTTTGATCCAACATTCTTTCAGTATATCCTATCTCAAGGAATTTCGATTTAATCACTTGGGCCTGTTCTTCCCATTTTTCATGGTTTGAGCAATTCTTCCTCATCCTCAACAGCTGCCCTTTTGGTATGTTGATCTTCCAGTTGTTATGGTGGCAGCTCATCATGTGGATATAGTTGTTGCTATCCACATCTTTGAAGTATGTGGAAGTTTCTATCTCTCCTTTATTGATCTTTATCTTTAGATCCAGGAAGGTTATTTCTGTAGTTCTATACTCATACGTGAATTTCAATTTGTTTAAGTTGTTATTCATCACTTTAATGGTGAAATCCAGATCCTCCTTCGTCCCCTTCCATACCATTAGGATATCGTCTATGTAGCGACGGTAGAGGACCAGGTCCGCGCTCGCTGGGCAAGACTCCCAGAATATTTGTTCCCACCTCCCCATATAGAGGTTTGCGTAACTTGGCGCGAACCTGGTCCCCATAGCCGTGCCACAGACTTGTTGGTAATAGCTTCCATTATCGTAGAAGTAGTTGTGATTCAGAATAAATCCAATACTTTCCAATATAAATTCCATTTGATCTGTCGGCATATCAGGATCTTTTGTGAGAAAGAATTCAACTGCTTCTATACCTTGTTGGTGTGGTATGCTGGTATACAAGGATGCCACGTTACATGTAACCATAATAAATCCTTCTTCCCAAGCAAATTCTTCCAACAGATTCAATACTTGGGTCGAGTCTTTGAGATAAGATGGAAGTCATCTAACATTCTTTTGTAAATTTAGATCGACGTACTCGGATAGGTTACTGCTTAGGGAGCCAATACCGGATATTATTGGTCTCCCTGGTGGATTCTGAAGAGATTTGTGAATTTTAGGAAGATGATACATCACTGGAGTGATGGGATAATTCACTTTGATATAGCTGAATTCTTTCTCATTCAGAATTCCTAGTTCTTTGGCTCCATCTAACATATTTATTAGTTCCTTGTTGTATATATTCACTGGGTTTGCTGGTAATCTCTTGTAGGTGTTCTGATTGCCAAGGATTCTTTCATTTTCCCTTCTATAGTCACTCTCATTTAGGATGACAATGCCTCCCCCTTTGTCTGCTGGCTTAATTACTATTTTGTGGTTTTTCTCCAAATTTGTGATTGTCTTGATCTGATGGTCTGTAAGATTATGTTTCTTGATCTTCAATCTTTTCGGTTGGAGATCCTTTATTTCTTTACATACGATGGTCTCGAAGGCTTTGATTGCCGGTCCTTTGCTGTTGGTCGGATAAAACACCGACTTAGGTTTCAGCCCAGTATGTATATAGGGGTCTCCCTCTTCAATGATGGTCTGTCTCTTTGGTACCCAAGTAGAATTTTCTACAGGCCATTTAGAAAAAAACCTCTTAAGGGTGAGTTTTCTAATGAATTCCTTTACGTTAATAAAGGTCTGAAATTTGTCAAGGCTCCTAGTGGGTGCAAATGAAAGCCCAAATTTCAGAATCGTTGTCTCATCACTTGTCAGTGTATAGTCACTTAGATTGAAGATGCCATCTGGTTTTCTGAATCAATTACATCTGCATCAGATTTATTCTTCTTTATGTTGACCCCTCCTCTGCTTCCTCTATGGGTCTTCTTCCTGTTCTGGAGGACGTTGGCTCTTCCCATTCTACAGTTTTTTGTGATTTCTGGAATCTCTCTCTGTTGTGAGTGTGGTCCACCCCTAAAAAAGAAGAAGATGACTCTGCTCCAGTGGTAGCAGGATTGTTGTAGTTGTTTCGTGGTTCTATCCTCGTTGCACGTTGTTGAGTGTTCCACTCATCTCTTATGCTTATATCTCTTGGAGATTCTCTGGATTGGTTATTCATAGCTCTCAGTCCTCCTTTCCATACAGGGGTCTTGTATATATCTCTATTGTCGTAGCTATAGTTGGTCTCTCGTCTTGCTCCAAAATCATCTGAATAGGAGTCCATTCTGTTGTATTCATAGGGCTTTTAATAGCCTCCTCGTCTTTTTTGATAGAAGCTATCCTCATTATAGTTGCTTCTTGGTTGATCATAGTAATTCCTCCTTGGCTGGTCGAAATGGTTTCTCCGTCTGTGTGGATATGCTGGTGCCCACCTATGGGTCTGGTTCCTCCTATTTTGCCATACACCTCTCCTTCTCTCTGGAGAATATTCCTCTCTCTATCTTGTATTTGGATTAGTATCATAGTCCCAATTGTTAGTGTGTCTTATATGATTATAATTGCCCCTGGGTTTTTCCCAGTGAGCCCTTCTATAATAAGGTGGTTCTGTATATCCATCCCGGTCAAATTGTTGTCTATGATAATCTCTAGGGGCACTTTGTGGATCATAAACATTTTTCTTTTTGTGAGGACCAAGTTTGTTAGGATGTGTTTTATGTTCTTGATCGTATACCGGGGTATCGCCTTTGAAATCAATCTGTGGTGTGTCGTTCTCCCTTTTGGTGTCTAATTCTCTCTGTTCTATCATATCCGCATCCCTGCTTTCTCTACTTTCTAATTCTCTATGTAACTTTCTGGTTTTTTTTCTGAATTACATCCTCTCTTACTTTCTTAACCTTTTTGATTAAATTGTCTTTCTTATCAGAGATATCTTTAGATTCATGTCCTAGGCTCTCTAGGTTAAGTAAAATTTCTTCATTTACCTTTATCTCACGATCCATCTCTAAAGTTAGGGACTCCCTATATTCTATGATCAACTTCATCAGTTGTCTTGATGTATTGATTAGCACTGTTCTCCATTTTTCAGATATAACCTCTGAAAGAGGGAACGCGCAATCTTTGTGAGTAATGAGTCCCTTGGGTATAATCTCTAATTCTAGACATTTTTTAAGGAACGAAATTTCTGCCTTAAATTTGACTTCTGAGATTAACAATTTCTCCAAGTCTTTAAATATAGATTGGATATCTAAGGTGTCCTCATCTTCTAATATTGAATTAGCTTTGGTGGTCAATTGTACATCTATAGATATATCTTGTCTAAGGTTAGCTAGACTCTCCATCTGGGGTGTGATAGAGCTGATTGAATAGCAGAAAAATAGCAATAGATATGCAAGATAGTATAAGAGGGTGGCAGCTAGGTCCTACTAGGTGTGAGAAATCAAGTAATGGGGATATGGACTAGCGCCTACTCTATACCCTTAGAGCTTGGGGGGGGGGGGTGATACCTAGTAACCACCAATAGAATCGAATGAATAGTGAGGATCCCCCAAGCGCCTACCAAACCGGAGGCAAAAAAGGGATAAGTAAAGTGTAATCTGGTAGAAAAAATGCTAGATATTTATTACATAATCTAAAAACATATACAATACAACTCATGGATTCATGAAGAATAATAAAACAGGAATGGTAAATAAAAGCTAATAAAAACAAATGACAGCTAATAAAAACACATACAGAGGTTAAAAACAATGGATGGTCACAGGTAAGTGGCCTATCTACTGCGCAGACCTGGGTACAGCGTGTTAGGGTACCAATGTGATAAATACAACAAATAATAACAAGTGTAGAAAAATATTCAAAAATTCAAAAATACAAAAAGTCAACGAGTCTCAATGAAAAAATGTGTCAATAAATGTCAGTAAAAAACATCCTGTGAGTTGCAATTCAATTCCAAAATATATGGTGAGAAAATAGTGGTGAAAAAATTATGTGCACAAAAACCAAGTGGAAATAGTCACCCAGACCTATATGGATATTCCTTGTAGAAGTCCCATATGTAGATATATCCTTGAGGGTGTGGAGAGATGAAGGATAGTGCCCACAGAAGTGTGGAACAAGGAATCAGATATCGGTGTAGAAGTCAGATTAACTCAAAAAACGATATCCACCTAAAAATATGTGAAAAAAGGAAAATATAGTGCAGATGGTTTCACACAATATTACATAAATGAAAATAGGCTTACCAATACTCAGTCGACGCGTTTCGGCCCTAGTATAGGCCTTTATCAAGACTGAGTTGACTAAGGAGAATGTATCCTTATAAAGGGTATTGTAGCCAATAGTTGTGGCTATGGGATTACTTTTGCTATGACAATTTACATCAGATTCCTCAAGAGAGTGCCACTCTATGTATTTAGCATCTAAAACAGAAATATCGTCACGGTTTACCGAAACCGGAAATGATACTCCGTAGGCACTCCTGAACCGGAAGTGACGTCAGAATTTGCCGAAATCGGAAGTAAAACTCCGTGGGCATTATTTAATTTTAGAACCTATCCTCTGGCAGTTATATTAGGACCTATTCTCTGTCTTCTGAGAGTATAAGAACTGATCCACGAACAAGTGAAGTTAGATAGAGTATGTCACAATCTGCTTCTGCACAGGAAGTGACATCATTATTAATGTTAACCGGAAGTCAGATTCCGGCATCAGTTTCAAACCCAATCTTTATTCCAATTTTAACCACATATATTAGATAGGCAAATAGTCTCCCTACATTATACATATTATACATATTATACAAATTATGTCTAGAACCCCTGATTACTTGGCTAAAATCGAATAAAGGATCACTATTGAAAAGAATGCCCTTACCCATGAAACCAATGCCCATACCCACAATGCATCTAACAGGAAGTGGGCGGAGCTTATTTTTTGGCGCAAAAATTCAACACAACTATTGGCTACAATACCCTTTATAAGGATACATTCTCCTTAGTCAACTCAGTCTTGATAAAGGCCTATACTAGGGCCGAAACGCGTCGACTGAGTATTGGTAAGCCTATTTTCATTTATGTAATATTGTGTGAAACCATCTGCACTATATTTTCCTTTTTTCACATATTTTTAGGTGGATATCGTTTTTTGAGTTAATCTGACTTCTACACAGATATCTGATTCCTTGTTCAACACTTCTGTGGGCACTGTCCTTCATCTCTCCACACCCTCAAGGATATATCTACATATGGGACTTCTGCAAGGAATATCCATATAGGTCTGGGTGACTATTTCCACTTGGTTTTTGTGCACATAATTTTTTCACCACTATTTTTTCACCATATATTTTGGAATTGAATTGCAACTCACAGGATGCTTTTTACTGACATTTATTGACACACTTTTTCATTGAGACTTTTCATCACGTTGACTTTTTGTATTTTTGAATTTTTGAATATTTTTCTACACTTGTTATTATTTGTTGTATTTATCACATTGGTACCCTAACACGCTGTACCCAGGTCTGCGCAGTAGATAGGCCACTTACCTGTGACCATCCATTGTTTTTAACCTCTGTATGTGTTTTTATTAGCTGTCATTTGTTTTTATTAGCTTTTATTTACCATTCCTGTTTTATTATTCTTCATGGATCCATGAGTTGTATTGTATATGTTTTTAGATTATGTAATAAATATCTAGCATTTTTTCTACCAGATTACACTTTACTTATCCCTTTTTTGCCTCCGGTTTGGTAGGCGCTTGGGGGATCCCCACTATTCATTCGATTTCAATAAAGTACACCCCCTTACAAAAATATAGCTCTTCTGCCACCTTTGATTTCCTTTCTGGCAAAATTGAGATCCCGTGCATTAAATCAATCATTGTTGCAGGAATCTAACGCCCACCTAGCTCCCCTGTGCATTCCATTTCTGACATAGCACATCTCCTTAGTGAAACCATAGCTCAAAATCCAAAAAGTGAAATTTTTTGTTTTTGGAGATTTTAACATTGATTGGCTAAATCCAAAAAATAATAGTTCTCGCTCGCTGTTTAAATCTTTGCAGCTAACGCAATTAATCTCCTCACCAACTCGCATAAACATCAAAAGCCATAATCACACCCTGCTCAACTGGATTCTCTCCACTTCTCCCGACCGAATCCAGGAGGCAGGTGTTCTCCCTAACAATTTCAGTGATCACTGCTTAGTGTACTGCGTGCGCAAAATAAAGGCAACTAAATCCTCTCCCAAGGTTAAAATCACCAGATCCTTCAAAAAATGTAATCTCCAATCTTTTCTAATTGACATCCAGAACCTACCCTGGCACAGATTAAACTTAATCCCTGATCTAGACTCTGCAGTTGAATTCTTTCAGTCTGAACATCTACAAGTTTGGAATTTACATGCCCCGCTGCGTAAGGTGAGAGTAAAAGGAGCACACCTGAATTGGATCACAGCTGACCTCATTCAAATGTACCAGTTTCGGGATTCATTGTGGTCAAAATTCAAACATACAGGCTCTATGAACAATCACTGTGTATATAGACAATGGCGAAATATATGCTCTAAACAAACAAAATTGGCCAAGGCCCAATATTTCTGTGAAAATCTGAACAATAACATATCAAACCCTAGAAAGTTTTGGAAACTCATAAATAACTTACAAAATACTCCAATCCACTCCCAACCCCCCACTTTCACTGTGGACAACCATACCCTGCAACTCCCCTTAGAAGTAGCAAATGCCTTTAATAGTTATTTTGTCGGATGCTCCACCACCCTGATTGACAAACTAATAAATGACACGCATCCTGAAACTACAAATGTGGATCAGGCCCCACTAAATCAGCAAAGACCCAATATAGAGAAGTTCAATTTTAGACCTGTACCCATCAATGTCGTTAAGAAACACCTTAATAATTTAAAAATGAAAAACCAGTCTGGACCTGATCAAATCCCAGCAATGCTATTGAAGCTCAGTGCGCCGGCAATTGCTAAACCTGTCACAACCCTAATTAACGAATCCTTGGTGTCTGGATACATACCTGTTACGGTTGCCTCCAGGCTGGCTGGAAGTTGGACCATAGAAAAGGATGCTCCTAGCGCTCCCCAAAGGATCAGCAGCACCGTAGACACTATAACTACTGCGTAGCCACCATCAGTAATGCAGACTCTATGAACCACCGCTGCTGGGCTGGTATCTCGCCGTCTGCTCTGCTCCCTGGACCTACGACCAGGCTCCAGTAGGTGAACCTCTTCCTTCTGTAGCAATCCCTGTAGCTAAGGGAGTATGAAAAACATAGCAATCCCTGTAGTGATATACAGCTGTCCTACAAACATGAGTCAAAGCTGCAAGTTAGAGGGTCAGAATAGGTCTGATGTGCTGGAACACACAGCCTGGTTTTTATTGAGGTTACATGCAAAAAAAAGACACTCTCAGGGGGAGGCATAAAATCCCCAATCAAACATTTAGATACATTTAGATAGAGAGGCAACGCCCTTTGACAGGCCACAACATTACTTCAGCAGATAACATTACACACAATAAAACAATGCAGTCCACCTTATCACTAGCAGTCTGATTAGACAATGGGAAAGTTTATCACTAAACTTAATTAGAGCTGATCCCAGAAAACTTGTATTTAGAATTGAACAAAATTAACTCTTAATGGCACTCAATGAAAACCAATGCCTCTGTAACAGTGCTCCCCCTCTGTGGAACACTCTGCCTGTGTGGCACCTGGCTCAGCAAGTCCCATTCACTGAACCAAGTGGGAGAAAGCCAGGGACAAGCTATTTAACAGGTCTGGGGACATAGTCTTAAAGGGGCATTGTTCGCCAAAATCACAATATGTCCCCAGACGGTTATTAAAGGGCCATACACACCCAATAAAAGTTAATATGTTCTCAGGGGCACAATCTTCCAGGGGCCATAGTCATGAGGAAGGAGGCTGGCAAATAGGCTTCTCAACGATCCATGGAAGCAGGGCAATTTTCCATTTAAAGGGCCAGTTACAAATAGCAGTTTGTAACAATACCCAAACTTTGGAAAACTGCAAGAGTAGTGCCTATCCATAAAAGTGGGGAGTTAACCTTGGTTTCTAATTATCGCCCTATATCTTTGCTCCCAGTATTGTCAAAAATCTTAGAAAAATGCGTCCATACGCAATTATGTGAGTATTACCAACAATCTAATTATCTGACCCCTGATCAATCCGTTTTTTGCCCGAATCACTCCACTACAACTGCCCTCCTAAAAGTTTGCAACGACATCCAAACTGGCATGGAACAAGGAGACCTAACTGGAGCTATTTTCCTTGATTTTGCAAAGGCCTTTGACACAGTGGACCACGACATACTACTGCTCAAACTAAAAAATTCTGGTATTGCTGATCGTCCGTTAACCTGGTTTCGATCATATATATCGGATCGATCGCAATATGTCTCCATTTCTGACAGCGACTCCCTCCCTCTCCCAGTCACGTGTGGTGTACCCCAAGGTTCCATTCTTGGACCCCTATTATTCACATTATTTATAAATGAACTACCTAATGTCTGCAAATCCTCAACTGTACAGTGTTGACAGAGTAATCTATGCAAACAATTCCGATCTGCCGCAGCTTGAAGCAGTGCTCCAAGACCAGTTCACAGAGGTAGAAATATGGATCTCAAAAAACAAACTCTTCCTAAACACTGACAAAACTGTCACAATGATCTTTGGAACGGGACCTAAATTACACAAATTACAAAATTCCCATCTTCACATCAAAACAAAATCCAATTGCACGCTGACCACAGTCCACTCTTTTAAATACTTGGGTATGTTATTAGACCCCAATCTATCTTTTGGCCTCCACATAGAAAAACTTGCATCTAAACTTTATCCAAAACTAGGTGCCCTGTACAGAAACAAATCCTGCCTCAGCCCTACTGTAAAGGAAAAGATTGTACAGCAAATGCAGATGCCTATCATGGATTATGGGGACGTAGTTTATGCACCTGCACCGCAAACTCACCTTAATAAACTAAATACGTTATATAACTCGTTCTGCCGCTTTGTGCTACAATGTAACTACAGGACCCACCATTGTGACATGCTAAAAGAACAAAACTGGCTGTCGCTGGAATCCAGACGCACCCTCCATCTTTCCTGCCTTGTCTTTAAGAGCCTTTCTGGGAAGCTCCCACCCTACCTGAGCAGTATGCTCTCCCCGGCTATTCCCACCTCCTATAACCTCCGATCCAATAACAGCACATTATTTAGCTTGCCTCAATACAAAAAGAAAGCAGCTCGATCCTCCTTTTCCTACAGAGCGCCACAGTTATGGAACGACCTCCCTCACACTTTAAAACCTTCCCCAAGCCTAGAATCCTTTAAGAGATCCCTCTATACATATCTCAAAACAGAATGCACCTGTCATGGTTGATTATATATTTCCTACCTGTTCTATGTTAAATTCTGCATATGTTATGTATTATTATTGTTTTTGTATTTTATTGTACCCTATTGTATAAATGCAAGGTTTTGTGATCCCAGGACATACGAGAGAAATCTCAATGTATCCTTCCTGGTAAAATATTTTATAAATAAATACATATTTATTTTAGCTAGGTAGTTAGAAAGTAGTTAATAACTATTTAATAACTATTCTACCTAGTTAAAATAAATACAAACTTACCTGTAAAATAAAAATAAAACCTAAGCTAGCTACAATGTAACTATGAGTTATATTGTAGCTAGCTTAGGTTTTATTTCACAGGTAAGTATTTAGTTTTAAATAGGAATTATTTAGTTAATAATTGTAACTTTAATTTAGCTCTATTTTAATTATGTTAAAGTTAGGTGGTGTTAGCGTGAGGGTTACATTAGGGTTAGGTTTAGGGGTTAATATAAAGTTTAATTTAGGTTGTTGCGATATGGGGGACTGGCGGTTTAGGGGTTAATAGGTTAATTTAGTGGCATTGATGTGGGAGGCCAAAGGTTTAGGGGTTAATAACTTTATTTAGTGGCGGTGATGTCGGGGAGCGGCGGAATAGGGGTTAATAGATTTTTTATAGTGCGGGCGATGTTGGGGTGCAGGGGAATAGGGGTTTATAGTTGGGGGTGGCAGATTAGGACTTTATAGCTTTATTTAGCTGGTGGTGATATCGGGAGTGCATGATTAGGGGTAATTAACATTATGTAGGTGGTGATGACGTTGGGGGCAGCAGATTAGGGGTGTTAATATTTGGGCACCCATTTAACAAGCTCTGTAGTGAGCTTGTGGGCCCCTGTTTCTGGTGAGTCTTCAGGCTCGCCAGAAACAGCAGTTATGAGGCAGCGGTCACAAAGACAGCTGCTCCATAACCCTGTCCGCCTGCTGTGAGCCAACGGACAGACATCGCCGCAATTCAACCCGATCGAGTGCGATTGGGTTGATTGACACCCCCCTGCTCTCCGCATTCAGCGAAGTCTGGCGGACCTGAGGCCTTGGGGTTTATGTTACGGTGTTAGGTTTAAACATAACTTTTTTTTTCCCCATAGAAATCAATGGGGCTGCGTTACAGAGCTTTTAATTCCGCAGTCGCAGGTGTTAGGCTTTTTTCTGACCCGCTCTCCTTATTGATGTCTATGGGGAAAGCGTGCACGAGCACGTCAAGGCAGCGCTTGTATTTTGTGCGGTATGGAGTTTAAAAACCCCATATCGCACACACAAGCCGCTGTTTGAAAACTTGTAATGGCTGTGCTATAGAGGGTTAAATAACGCAAATTTCCCTAAGTGAAGAACATTGGAATGTAAAGTATTTATGTTAGAAACAAGATAATAAAAAACAATAATAAAATATTCAATTGCGATCAAGCAAACACATTTACTTTCAACTCGTAATATGCACACTGCTTCCGACGGGCGCAAAGAGCCCCAATAAATGCCATATCGCTTACACACAACAGTTAGCGCACCACTCGTAATCTAGCCCATAATATGGCCATTTATGTATTAAATGAGAAGTGTAAATAATAACTACTTTATGACACATTTTATATTGAATTCCTAAAAAACATAAAAAGCTGTTTGCAAATGCATGAAAAAGCAATACCGTATGAATAGCTACTTAATACTGCTCTTAACTGAAAAAACAGCTATATAAAAAAGCAATACCGTATACGGCACTTTATAGAAATAAATGAATAGCTACTTAATACTGCTCTTAACTGAAAAAACAGCTATATAAAAAAGCAATACCGTATACGGCACTTTATAGAAATAAATGAATAGCTACTTAATACTGCTCTTAACTGAAAAAACAGCTATATAAAAAAGCAATACCGTATACGGCACTTTATAGAAATAAATGAATAGCTACTTAATACTGCTCTTAACTGAAAAAACAGCTATATAAAAAAGCAATACCGTATACGGCACTTTATAGAAATAAATGAATAGCTACTTTATACTGCTCTTAACTGAAAAAACAGCTATATAAAAAAGCAATACCGTATACGGCACTTTATAGAAATAAATGAATAGCTACTTAATACTGCTCTTAACTGAAAAAACAGCTATATAAAAAAGCAATACCGTATACGGCACTTTATAGAAATAAATGAATAGCTACTTTATACTTCTCTTAACTGAAAAAACAGCTATATAAAAAAGCAATACCGTATACGGCACTTTATAGAAATAAATGAATAGCTACTTAATACTGCTCTTAACTGAAAAAACAGCTATATAAAAAAGCAATACCGTATACGGCACTTTATAGAAATAAATGAATAGCTACTTAATACTGCTCTTAACTGAAAAAACAGCTATATAAAAAAGCAATACCGTATACGGCACTTTATAGAAATAAATGAATAGCTACTTAATACTGCTCTTAACTGAAAAAACAGCTATATAAAAAAGCAATACCGTATACGGCACTTTATAGAAATAAATGAATAGCTACTTAATACTGCTCTTAACTGAAAAAACAGCTATATAAAAAAGCAATACCGTATACGGCACTTTATAGAAATAAATGAATAGCTACTTAATACTGCTCTTAACTGAAAAAACAGCTATATAAAAAAGCAATACCGTATACGGCACTTTATAGAAATAAATGAATAGCTACTTTATACTTCTCTTAACTGAAAAAACAGCTATATAAAAAAGCAATACCGTATACGGCACTTTATAGAAATAAATGAATAGCTACTTAATACTGCTCTTAACTGAAAAAACAGCTATATAAAAAAGCAATACCGTATAGGGCACTTTATAGAAATAAATGAATAGCTACTTAATACTGCTCTTAACTGAAAAAACAGCTATATAAAAAAGCAATACCGTATACGGCACTTTATAGAAATAAATGAATAGCTACTTAATACTGCTCTTAACTGAAAAAACAGCTATATAAAAAAGCAATACCGTATACGGCACTTTATAGAAATAAATGAATAGCTACTTAATACTGCTCTTAACTGAAAAAACAGCTATATAAAAAAGCAATACCGTATACGGCACTTTATAGAAATAAATGAATAGCTACTTAATACTGCTCTTAACTGAAAAAACAGCTATATAAAAAAGCAATACCGTATACGGCACTTTATAGAAATAAATGAATAGCTACTTAATACTGCTCTTAACTGAAAAAACAGCTATATAAAAAAGCAATACCGTATACGGCACTTTATAGAAATAAATGAATAGCTACTTAATACTGCTCTTAACTGAAAAAACAGCTATATAAAAAAGCAATACCGTATACGGCACTTTATAGAAATAAATGAATAGCTACTTTATACTGCTCTTAATTGGAAAAAACAGCTATATAAAAAAAAGCAAATCTGACTTGTTACATAAGACTGAAATGAATCAATTCACCTTTTGCGCTGGGCTCCAGCTACTTAAACGACTTCACTGTGAAAAGTAATTGGTGTGTGGAGCACTTTACATAGCACAACTTGCGTGTAATTATAGTTTATTTGCATTTTGTACATACTAGAGGGGAAGGATGTCCCATTAATCTATTAAATTATTTTTCATTGCTTTTGCCTTGTGGTTGTAGGATTTTACACAGTGAACAGTCCGAGCCTAATGCATTTTGTGCTGCGAATACTGTACGCATTAAAACTCGTATAAATTCACCTGGGGACTGTAAATTGTGTTTGCCCTAAGATTATGGAAATAATATTCATTACCATTAAAAAAAAAACAACAACTGTATTTGCAAATGATCTTTAGTACATTTCATGTGAATAATTACATTACAGATATTACAAAATAACGAGCAGCACAAGTGAGTTCCAGATCGAATAAGATATTATATACTGTAATATACTGTCTATTGTTAATATCTTATCTATATATTATCTGCACAAAGTTACTTTATTACACTAGCTGGTGTCTAGGACAAGACTGTTGACAGCGTATTATCTACAGCGTGATGATAATTAGATACAGAACGCTGGAATAGCTAAATAAATACACTGAAGTAAGCTGTTTCACATCAGTTATGTATATTGCATAACCAGCATTAGCTTAAACGTTATTAGTAAAGTTCTAAAGGGAAATACAGTAATATCTTTATATACCTACAGTGTACATCAGCAAATGTTTATGGGCCAGATTACAAGTGGCGCTCTAAATTGTTTGTTTGTTTTTTGCTGCCTTTATGCTGCTGTAAATTGTAATTGTGTACATATTTATTATTACTGGGGATTATTAGCATAAAGTCACAAAGGGTCAGGTGTACAGTAACAAGTCTGAGAGTGCAGCGCTATTACCTTTATGCTGCTGTAAATTGTAATCATGTAAATTTTTATTACTGGGTATTATTTAGCATAAAGTCACAGAGGGTCAGGTGTACAGTAACAAGTCTGAGAGTGCAGCGCTATTACCTTTATGCTGCTGTAAATTGTAATCATGTACATTTTTATTACTGGGTATTATTTAGCATAAAGTAACAGAGGGTCAGGTGTACAGTAACAAGTCTGAGAGTGCAGCGCTATTACCTTTATGCTGCTGTAAATTGTAATCATGTACATTTTTATTACTGGGGATTATTTAGCATAAAGTCACAGAGGGTCAGGTGTACAGTAACAAGTCTGAGAGTGCAGCGCTATTACCTTTATGCTGCTGTAAATTGTAATCATGTACATTTTTATTACTGGGGATTATTAGCATAAAGTCACAAAGGGTCAGGTGTACAGTAACAAGTCTGAGAGTGCAGCGCTATTACCTTTATGCTGCTGTAAATTGTAATCATGTACATTTTTATTACTGGGTATTATTTAGCATAAAGTAACAGAGGGTCAGGTGTACAGTAACAAGTCTGAGAGTGCAGCGCTATTACCTTTATGCTGCTGTAAATTGTAATCATGTACATTTTTATTACTGGGGATTATTTAGCATAAAGTCACAGAGGGTCAGGTGTACAGTAACAAGTCTGAGAGTGCAGCGCTATTATCTTTCTGCTGCTGTAAATTGTAATTGTGTACATTTTTATTACTGGGTATTATTTAGCATAAAGTCACAGAGGGTCAGGTGTACAGTAACAAGTCTGAGAGTGCAGCGCTATTACCTTTATGCTGCTGTAAATTGTAATCATGTACATTTTTATTACTGGGGATTATTTAGCATAAAGTCACAGAGGGTCAGGTGTACAGTAACAAGTCTGAGCATGCAGCGCTATTACCTTTATGCTGCTGTAAATTGTAATCATGTACATTTTTATTACTGGGGATTATTTAGCATAAAGTCACAGAGGGTCAGGTGTACAGTAACAAGTCTGAGAGTGCAGCGCTATTACCTTTATGCTGCTGTAAATTGTAATCATGTACATTTTTATTACTGGGGATTATTGTTTTTAAAATTTTTTAATAACTGACTTTATTTAGAAATTCGAAAAAAAGTACAGTGTGGGAGACGCAGCTCCCCAAAATACAAAGCATTTTGTCAGTTAGTTTTACAAGGTGAATCAGATAAAGGGGCCTATTTAACAATGGTCTGTCGGACCTGATCCGACAGTGCGGATCAGGTCCAACAGACCTCGCTGAAGGCAGAGAGCAACACGCCGCCCCCTGCAGATTCGTGGCCAATCGGCCGCCAGCAGGGGGTTGTCAATCAACCCGATCGTACTTGATCGGGTTGATTTGTGGCGATGTCTGTCAGCCTGCTCAGAGCAGGCGGACAGGGTAATGGAGCAGCGGTCTTTAGATCACTGCTTAATAACTGCTGTTTCTGGCGAGCCTGCAGGCTCACCAGAAACACGGGCCCTCAAGCTCCATCCGGAGCTTGATAAATGGGCCCCATAATGTTAAAGAAGTAAAGAGGAGAAAAAAGAGAACAAAAGAACAAAGAGAGGCTGCTTCCTAGCTACTCGATGAACGCTAAATGTGTTTAAGTTGTAGGACTGTGGGTCCTACTAGGTTGTAGATTTGGTTCGATCCAGCCGCATGCATGCATATTCATTTTTAGTGTGTATCATTGCTTTGTAACTCACAGGACCACAAGGACCATATGGTTGGTTATTAAAGTTTATTATGTGGTTTGTGTCAAATTCACGTGTTTGGGGGCTTTTCTTTTAAGATACTTTCCCCAGGTATCTAGTATGTCAGCATAGACATCCATTTTGGCATTTTTCATATAACTATATTCTTCTAATTCTAGGAATTCGGAAACTCGAAATGTCCACATGTTTAGGCTTGGGGCCTCCCTACTTTTCCAGTTTTTAGCTATTAAATATTTGATACTGTTTGTCATGATGTAAAAAAGTTGAACATGAGGTTTGTGTTTAATCCTAGGGGGTTTGTTTAAGAGGCATATCAGAGGATCAAGGTGAAAAGAAGTGTATTTCTGCAATGGCCAAACTCCAAAAGTTTTGGATCAAATTGCACCACCACCACATGTGGGCCATGTTACTTCCTCTATGGCCACACCTCCAGAATTGGTCAGATTTGTTATGGAAAAGGCGATGGAGTTTCTTGGGGGTCAAGTACCATCTGTGTAAGAGTTTTAGATTAATTTCTATTAAGGATAAGGATATGGATGTCTTCGTTAAATTTTGGAAAATGGAGACACTTGTCTGGGGTAGGATAATTATCCCCAGGTCATCTTCCCATCTCTCTAGATATGGAGGTATGTACCCAGGGGGATTAGTAGTTAGGATTTTATAGATTGATGAAAGAGTGTGAGTTATTGGTGGCTGTCTGATACACAAAGTTTAGTAGTTTGTCAGTGGTCTGACCATGTTCCTGCTGTGTACATGTTGAGAGATATAGTGATGCGTTCGGTGGTAGGTGAACCAACTTTTGAAACATGTGAGTCCCTTTTCAATGAGTGCAGACTGTGGAAGAATCCTTTCACCCGATGTGATCATATGAATTGTGATGTCTCATATAGACTTATCTGATGTTTCTGGTATGGCATTGGTGTCTAAAGAGAATTGCCCGTTTTCTATGAGTGATGTTAGGGAGGAAGGTCTAGATGTTAAATTAGTGTTTCTGGCTAGTATTAGTTCCCACGTATTGTATGTTTCTTTTATCGATGGTGAGGTGTATGCCAACACATTCCTTAATTTCTCTACTCTCCAGCATAGTCTTCCTAAGTGTGGTGTGTCGGCGATGGAGTGTTCCAGTTGTACCCAGCATTTATGATTGTGATGTATGTGCCAGTAAACTACTCGTTGTAGGAAGATGGCTTGTCTGTATAATGTTATATTGGGTATTCCCAGCCCACCCTGAAGTCTTGGAGTTTGCATTACTTTTCTGTTAATCCTAGGGGGTTTTCTGCACCACACAAAGTTGCTGAATGCTTTCTGTATGGATGGTATATAATTTTTGGGTATTGGTATCGTTAAAGATTGCATAATATCTAGTAGCCTGGGGAATATAATTATTTTAAGGAAATTTATTTTGCCCATCCATGACAACTTTTTGGACAGCCATGAAGAGAGATCTCTAACAATGGCTTTCTTAATCGGCTCATAGTTTCTGTTATATGTTTCTTCTATTGTCCTCGTCAAATCAATCCCTAAGTAGTGGAGTGAGTGTTGGCACCAGGTAAAAGGGGTCAATTTTTTTACTTTGTGTAGGGTGCGATTGTCAAGGTTAATATTTAATACTTCAGATTTAGATGCATTGATTTTAAAGTTTGAAAGTGTATGAAATGTTTGGAATTCTTGTAGCAGTGGGGGGATAGAGGTTTCTGGCTCAGTGAGAGAGAAAAGGATATCGTCAGCAAAGAGGGACATTACGTATGATTGTGATCTGATTTGAATACCTTTAATAAGAGGGTTGTGTCTTATTTTAGTCGCTATGGTTTCTATGAAGCAGGTAAATAAGAGGGGGGAAAGAGGACAACCCTGTCTAGTGCCATTGGATATTGAAAAGGGACATGACAGGGTGCCTTTAATAAGCAATTTGGCATTGGGATGGGAATACAAAGAGAATATCCTATTCAGTATTTGCGGGCCAAGGCCCATATGTATTAGTGTGGAGCGCAGAAAATCCCAGTCAACACGTTCAAAGGCCATTTCTGCATCAATAGACAGCAGGATACTTTGGATTTCCTTGTCTTGTGCATAATGGATGAGGTTTAAGGCCCTGACCAAGTTGTCCTTGGCTTCCCTTTTGTGTATGAATCCCACTTGGTCCTGATGGATTAGCTTGGGTAGTATATTCAAATGATTTGCCAGTATTTTTGCATATATCTTTACATCTGAATTTAAGAGGGAAATATGTCTGAAGTGAGATGGATAATCTAGCATTTTATTAGGCTTTGGGATCAGGGTTATGTGAGCTTCTAATGACCAAGAGAAAAAAACTTTAGATTCGTCTATATAGTTAAAGAAATTGGAAATTTGAGGAAGTAACTCCTCCTGGAACTGTTTGCAATATCTATTTCCGAATCCATCAGGCCCTGGTGCCTTGCCTGCTGTGAGATCTTTAATGGCTGCCTTAATTTCATCTATTGATATGGGGTCCTCTAATTGTTCTTTCTGGGAGCTAGAAATTTGAGGTAGATGTAGGGAGGATAAATATGTGGATATTGCATTGGTTCTCTGTTTGCTTTCCATAGAAATTATGTAAGTTTTGTCATTTAAATTATAAAGTTTTTGATAATAATCTCTAAAAGTATTTGATACTGCCTTGGAGGAATAATGGGATCTGTTTTGGTCATCTTTGATGTGTAGTATGTATGATTTCCGCATTTTTTGTTTTAGGTATCGTGCCAGAAATCTACCTGATTTGTTGCGCCCTTCATAATGTGTTTGTTGTAATCTTAGCGTTTGATTTTTATGCTCTTTGTTATAGTAGGATTCTAGTTTCCCCCTTTCTAATTGTAGCTCGGTTAGTACAGTGTGGTTAGAAAGGGAACATTTATGTTGTTGCTCTAGTGTTTCTATGCTTGTTAGAATGGAGGATAAATATATACGCTTTTGTTTTATTATGGAGGCCCTTATACTCATTAGTTCACCTCTTATCACACATTTGTGTGCTTCCCATATGTCACTGAAAGATATGCCTGGTGTGGTGTTATGAACAAAGTACTCTGAAATAGATAGTGAAATATGTTGGCTCACCACCAGGTCTGATATAAGATTGTCATCCAATCTCCAAATAAAATCTTGTATTGGTTTAGACAGCCATGTTAGTGTGCCAATGCCTGATGTGTGGTCTGACCAAGTTATTGGAGATATTTGTGAGGAACTAAATAGGGATAGGCCTGTGACGTCTGTAAAAATATAATCAATTCTGGTGTACAATTTATGGGGGTGGGAGTAAAATGTATAGTCCCTGATGGTTGGGTTAGAAACCCTCCAGAGGTCGTGAACAGCAATTTTTCTGAGATAGGCATTGGTACGGGTGATATGTGAGGATGAGGTCGAGGAGTATGTAGATGAACAGTCTAATGATGGGTCTAGAGGCAAGTTCAGATCTCCATACATGATTAGAATACCCTTTTGGTGCTCTAGTATGAGGTTGGTGATTAGTTTGATAAAGGTTGGTTGCTTAGAATTCGGGGCATATACAGAGACTAGTGTAACTGGTCGGCCGTATAGGATTCCTACCAAGACAATATATCTGCCCTCTTTGTCACTTAGTGTTTTGAGTGCTGTGAAAGGTATGTTCTTCCGAATTAATATTCCAACTACCTGTTTTTTTGCTTTAGCTTGAGAAGCGTGGAAACATGAGCAAAATTTGAGTGAAAAAGTTAGGGGTTCTTTATTTTTGAGGAAGTGTGTTTCTTGGACAAACACTAAGGGGCCCATTTATCAAGCTCCGAACGGAGCTTGTGGGCCCGTGTTTCTGGCGAGTCTTCAGACCGCTGCTCCATAACCCTGTCCGCCTGCTCTGATGAGGCGGACAGGAATCGCCGGAAATCAACCCAATCGAGTACGATCGGGTTGATTAACACCTCCCTGCTGGTGGCTGATTGGTCGCGAGTCAGCAGGGGGCGGCGTTGCACCAGCAGCTCTTGTGAGCTGCTGGTGCAATGTTAAATGCGGAGAGCTTATTGCTCTTCGCATTCAGCGAGGTCTTGCGGACCTGATCCGCACTGTCGGATCAGGTCTGCAAGACCTTTAATAAATAGGCCCCTAAGTCTGTTTTGTGTGCATTAAATTCCCTAATAGCTTGTGTTCTCTTAGATGGTATATTAAGGCCTTTGGAGTTTATTGTTTGTATCCTTATGGATTTTTTTATTTTTATTTTTGAGTTGGGGGTTAGCCATAATTAGGCAGTTTAAAAAACAATAGTACTAGTACATACATGCGGCTGGTGTCAAGTGTATTATAGGAGATTTTCATTTGAGGAGAAGCAGTGATTTTGAGCCCTAGTGGCAGAGAGAGATAGAAAGGTGATAGTGTAACATATTACATGAAATAACAACCATAAAGTTGTCATGAGTGACAGGATTGAGAAAGCGTTTCTTTGCTCCTCTGCCTTTATTCTAGTATTTTAAAGTGAACAAGTTAGTACGCTTATTGTTACTAAGCATGCTATTTATGTTGCCTACAGTGGCTGAAGTCATAAATTGGAATACAGCAAGGGGGAAGGAAAATAAGTGTAACAATGTAGTACAGTCTCTATTATCTATAAGTAAACATATATTTCCTAGAAAATCATTTATTATAATCATCCGATGAATAAACTAAATCGTGAGTTATAAACAATAAACTGTAAATCAATACAAACTTGTAAAAAACTATAACTTTGCTCAACTGTTCAGGTCCCTAGCAATGTCCCAGGAATTTACTGTTGTTGAGCATCAAGTTTTATAACTTGTGGTATCACCTAAGCTATGCGTGTACATTTCACTGTGATTATTAGGCTAATACGACCTTCTCAGGTTAAGGTGTCTGACGTCTTAGGGAGATTGGCATCTCATATTGGGCAATGTGCGCTTTCACTTAATCAAAGGGTCTTTGGTTCTTCTTCTGGAGACTGTGTTCCATTGTGAGTTTTGCGGTTTTGTTAGGGTACCAGGATTCCTAGTACGGTTGTCCTGTATCTGAGCTTGCGGTTGTGGGAAAGTCAGATTGAGGCTTTTAGCAAGAGGTTCAAGGTCCTCAGCATCTTTATATACGAGAGTTCTACCATCTTTTTGAATCAGTAGGCTAAAAGGAAATCCCCATCTATACTTTACTTTATTCTCTTGTAATGCTGATGTAATGTGTTTGAGAGAGCGCCTTTTTTCAATCGTGGTTGGGCAGAGGTCCTGGAAAATCTGAAGATTGTATCCTTGGAAGGATATGGACCCTTGTGTTATTGCTTGTTTCTAGATTGCCTCTTTGTGCTTGTAAAAGGCAAACTTCATAATTATGTCCCAGGGAGGACTTGCTGGGTTTGGTCTCGGGCGTAAGGCTCTATGAGCCCTTTCAAGTGAAGAGTCTGATAGTTCTAGTGATGGATCCAAATGTTTAAATAGTTGGAGGAGGTAGGAAGTCAGGGTTTCTTTTGAGATTTCCTTGGGGGACTCCTCTAATTCTTAGATTGCTGTGCCTATTCCTGTTATCAAGATCTTCGATTTTCAGTTGTAGCTCTTGTATAGCGAGATCTTGGCAGTTTAGGTGTTGAATATTGTTGCTGACTTCTGTTTCCAAATGTTCTTGGCCATCCTTCAAGTATTCAATTCTAGAGCCTAGCTCATTAATGTCTTTCCTGATAGAGGAGATTTCAGATTTTTTGAAGGTTTTTAAATCAGCGATATCCGTCTTGAACGAGAGGGCAGAGACTGCACTTTGTATTTGGGACAACTGGTCAAAGGGCGGTTGAGGGCCTGGCGCAGGAGCTTGTGCTGCTATTGTGGCTGATAGCTCAGTGCCTTCTTGCAATGGTTGTGGTTCTGTGGAGAAAAGAAAGAACTTACTGAGGGTGTGTTTAGTGCTGTCTCTTTTTTGCACGTTCTGTTTGACTTTCTTGCTGCCATATGCAATGGAAAAGCAAGTGTATTGTACTTGCTAAGGCTCTAAGTGGTTTGTTCAATATCTCTGTTTAATGCTCCTGAGAGCTGTATATAGACTTTTAAGAGCCCTGGTAGGTGATATCTTGTTATGGGAGGTGTTTGGCTATAGGTCTGTCATATTCATCAGGTTTGTTGTTTGTCTTGTTCAGAGAAGAATTGCCTGGTATTTCGGTGCTGGACTGTCATTGGGCAGGATCAGACTGATATGCTACAGGATATTTTTTCTCTGTGAAAAGGCATAGTGTGCAAAAAGACTGCACACTGGGTGGCACTGGCCTTGTGGACAAGCACAGAAGTTTTTCTAGCTATTGTTCTGTCTCAGTGAGAGTGTCTTTCTATTTTCTTGAGGATGTAGTTTATGGCTGCTGGCAGGATGGGGTTTATGGCTGCTGGCAGGATGGGGTTTATGGCTGCTGGCAGGATGGGGCTTATGGCTGCTGGCAGGATGGGGCTTATGGCTGCTGGCAGGATGGGGTTTATGGCTGCTGGCATGTAGGGGTTTATGGCTGCTGGCATGTAGGGGTTTATGGCTGCTGGCAGGATGGGGTTTATGGCTGCTGGCAGGATGGGGTTTATGGCTGCTGGCAGGATGGGGTTTATGGCTGCTGGCAGGATGGGGTTTATGGCTGCTGGCAGGATGGGGCTTATGGCTGCTGGCAGGATGGGGCTTATGGCTGCTGGCAGGATGGGGTTTATGGCTGCTGGCATGTAGGGGTTTATGGCTGCTGGCATGTAGGGGTTTATGGCTGCTGGCAGGATGGGGTTTATGGCTGCTGGCATGAAGTGGTTTGATGTTGCTGGCAGGATGGGGTTTATTGCTGCTAGCATGAGGGGGTTTATGGTTGCTGGCAGGATGGGGTTTATGGCTGTTGGCATGAAGGGGTTTATGGTTGCTGGCAGGATGGGGTTTATGGCTGTTGGCAGGATGGGGTTTATGGCTGTTGGCATGAAGGGGTTTATGGCTGCTGGCATGAAGTGGTTTGTTGTTGCTGGCAGGATGGGGTTTATTGCTGCTGGCATGAAGGGGTTTATGGCTGCTGGCATGAAATGGTTTGTTGCTGGCAGGATGGGGTTTATTGCTGCTGGTATGAAGGGGTTTATGGTTGCTGGCAGGATGGGGTTTATGGCTGTTGGCATGAAGGGGTTTATGGCTGCTGGCATGAAGTGGTTTGTTGTTGCTGGCAGGATGGGGTTTATTGCTGCTGCCATGAAGGGGTTTATGGTTGCTGGCAGGATTGGGTTTATGGTTGTTGGCATGAAGGGGTTTATGGTTGCTGGCAGGATGGGGTTTATGGCTGCTGGCAGGATTGGGTTTATGGTTGTTGGCATGAAGGGGTTTATGGTTGCTGGCAGGATTGGGTTTATGGCTGCTGGCAGGATGGGGTTTATGGCTGCTGGCAGGATGGGGTTTATGGCTGCTGGCATGATGGGGTTTATGGCTGCTGGCAGGATAGGGTTTATAGCTGCTGGCAGGATGGGGTTTATGGCTGCTGGCATGTAGGGGTTTATGGCTGCTGGCATGAAGGGGTTTGTTGTTGCTGGCAGGATGGGGTTTATGGCTGCTGGCAGGATGGGGTTTATGGCTGCTGGCATGTAGGGGTTTATGGCTGCTGGCATGAAGGGGTTTGTTGTTGCTGGCAGGATGGGGTTTATGGCTGTTGGCAGGATGGGGTTTATGGCTGCTGGCATGATGGGGTTTATGGCTGCTGGCAGGATAGGGTTTATAGCTGCTGGCAGGATGGGGTTTATGGCTGCTGGCATGAAGGGGTTTATGGCTGCTGGCAGGATGGGGTTTATGGCTGCTGGCAGGATGGGGTTTATGGCTGCTGGCAGGATGGGGTTTATGGCTGCTGGCATGATGGGGTTTATGGCTGCTGGCAGGATGGGGTTTATGGCTGCTGGCAGGATGGGGTTTATGGCTGCTGGCAGGATAGGGTTTATAGCTGCTGGCAGGATGGGGTTTATGGCTGCTGGCAGGATGGGGTTTAAGGCTGCTGGCAGGATAGGGTTTATAGCTGCTGGCAGGATGGGGTTTATGGCTGCTGGCATGAAGGGGTTTGTTGTTGCTGGCAGGATTGGGTTTATGGCTGCTGGCAGGATAGGGTTTATGGCTGCTGGCATGAAGGGGTTTGTTGTTGCTGGCAGGATGGGGTTTATGGCTGCTGGCAGGATGGGGTTTATAGCTGCTGGCAGGATGGGGTTTATGGCTGCTGGCAGGATGGGGTTTATGGCTGCTGGCAGGATGGGGTTTATGGCTGCTGGCAAGATGGGGTTTATAATATTTATTTTAGCTGTGAATTACTTGGTGAATAGTATTTACTTTTCCTGGATTTGATATAAAACAAAACTGTGCGTCTATATCTGATTTAAATGGTAATGTAGCTACAATAACTGACATTTACTGTTAATTAAAGGCAGTGACGTGTGCACAAGCTTTATTTACCCTCTTTATCTGCTCCATAAGGTCTGGAAGAAGCGATTTCATGTCATTATTATGATACTTTGTGCTATAAATGATGTAATAATTTGATGTTATAATGAGAATATTTGTTTCCTTTCTAGGAACTGAAGTATAAAATATTAATAAAAAATAAAAAACTTGCAGAGCTACGAGGGAAGTTTGATAACCGTGTCACAGGCGCGGAGGTTGCAGAATTTACGGATTACGATGATTATGAATCTGCCGAAGAGGAAATTCCTGAAACACCAAGTAAAAAAAGTATCTTCTCCAAACTCAACCCATTAAAGAAAAGCGATGAGCCCAGAAACAAAATGAAGGTGAATAGAAAAGGAAGCAGGTTATAATTTACTGTATATAACATATTGTGCTATTAACTGTATACTACATACTGTGTAATAGGGTATGGGGCTATAAACTGTATACTACATACTGTGTAATAGGGTATGGGGCTATTAACTGTATACTACATACTGTGTAATAGGGTAGGGTGATATTAACTGTGTATTACATACTGTGTAATAGGGTATGGGGCTATTAACTGTATACTACATACTGTGTAATAGGGTAGGGTGATATTAACTGTGTATTACATACTGTGTAATAGGGTAGGGGCCTATTAACTGTATACTACATACTGTGTAATAGGGTAGGGTGATATTAACTGTATATTACACACTGTGTAATAGGGTAGGGTGATATTAACTGTGTATTACACACTGTGTAATAGGGTAGGGTGACATTAACTGTATATTACACACTGTGTAATAGGGTAGGGTGATATTAACTGTGTATTACACACTGTGTAATAGGGTAGGGTGATATTAACTGAATACTACATACTGTGTAATAGGGTAGGGTGATATTAACTGTATATTACACACTGTATACTGGGGTAGGTGCCACTTACTTGATATTACACACTATGTAATAGGGTATGGTGCTATTAACTGTATATTACACACTGTGTAATAGGGTAGGGTGCTATTAACTGTATATTACACACTGTGTAATAGGGTATGGGGCTATTAACTGAATACTACATACTGTGTAATAGGGTAGGGTGATATTAACTGTGTATTACACACTGTGTTATAGGGTAGGTGCCACTTACTTGATATTACACACTATGTAATAGGGTATGGTGCTATTAACTGTATATTACACAATGTGTAATAGGGTATGGGGCTATAAACTGTATACTACATACTGTGTAATAGGGTAGGGTGATATTAACTGTGTATTACACAATGTGTAATAGGGTAGGGGGCTATTAACTGAATACTACATACTGTGTAATAGGGTAGGGTGCTATTAACTGTATATTACATACTGTATACTGGGGTAGGTGCCACTTACTTGATATTACACACTATGTAATAGGGTATGGTGCTATTAACTGTATATTACACACTGTGTAATAGGGTAGGGTGCTATTAACTGAATACTACATACTGTGTTATAGGGTAGGGTGCTATTAACTGTATACTAAATACTGTGTTACAGGGTAGGGGGCTATTTACTGTATATTACACACTGTATACTGAGGAAGGGTGACACTTACTTTATATTACACACTGTTTTCTGGGGTAGGGTGCTATTAACGGTATATTACATAATGTATAAAGGAGTAGGGTGCCATTTACTGTATATTACACATTGAGTACCATTGTAGAGTGCTATTAACTGTATATTACGTACTGTATACTGAAGTAGGGGGCCATCTACTGTATATTACACACTGTATTCTGGGGTAGGTGCCATTTACTGTATATTACACACTGTATTCTGGGGTAGGTGCCATTTACTGTATATTACACACTGTATTCTGGGGTATTGTGCCATTTACTGTATATTACACACTGTATTCTAGGGTAGGTGCCATTTACTGTATATTACACACTGTATTCTGGGGTAGGTGCCATTTACTGTATATTACACACTGTATTCTGGGGTAGGGTGCATTTACTGTATATTACACACTGTATTATGAGGTAGTTGCCACTTACTGTATATTACACACTGTATTCTGGGGTAGGGTGCCACTTAATGTATATTACACACTGTATTCTGGGATAGGGTGCCATTTACTGTATATTACACACTGCATTCTGGGGTAAGTGGCATTTACTGTATATTACACACTGTATTCTGGGGTAGGTGCCATTTACTGTATATTACACACTGAGTACCATGGAAGGGTGCCATTTACTGTATATTATGTACTGTATACTGGAGTAGGGTGCAATTTACTGTATATTACACACTGTATTCTGGGGTAGGTGCCATTTACTGTATATTACACACTGTATTCTGGGGTAGGTGCCATTTACTGTATATTACACACTGTATTCTGGGGTAGGTGCCATTTACTGTATATTACACACTGTATTTTGGGGTAGGTGCAATTTACTGTATATTACACACTATATTCTGGGGTAGGGTGCCATTTACTATATATTATACACTGTATTCTGGGGTAGGTGCCATTTACTGTATATTACACACTGTATTCTGGGGTGGGTGCCATTTACTGTATATTACACACTGTATTCTGGGGTAGGTGCAATTTACTGTATATTATACACTGTATTCTGGGGTAGGTGCCACTTACTGTATATTACACACTGTGTTCTGGGGTAGGGTGCCATTTACTGTATATTACACACTGTATTCTGGGGTAGGTGCCATTTACTGTATATTACACACTGTATTCTGGGGTAGGTGCCATTTACTGTATATTACACACTGTATTCTGGGGTAGGTGCCATTTACTGTATATTACACACTGTATTCTGGGGTGGGTGCCATTTACTGTATATTATACACTGTATTCTGGGGTAGGTGCAATTTACTGTATATTATACACTATATTCTGGGGTAGGTGCCATTTACTGTATATTATACACTGTATTCTGGGGTAGGTGCCATTTACTGTATATTACCCACTGTATTCTGGGGTAGGTGCCATTTACTGTATATTACACACTGTATTCTGGGGTAGGGTGCCATTTAATGTATATTACACACTGTATTCTGGGGTATGTGCCATTGAATGTATATTACACACTGTATTCTGGGGTATGTGCCATTTACTGTATATTACACACTGTATTCTGGGGTAGGTGCCATTTACTGTATATTACACACTGTATTCTGGGTTAGGGTGCCACTTACTGTATATTACACACTGTATTCTGGGTTAGGGTGCCACTTACTGTATATTACACACTGTATTCTGGGGTAGGGTGCCATTTACTGTATATTACACACTGTTTTCTGGGGTAGGGTGACATTTACTGTATATTACACACTGTATTCTGGGTTAGGGTGCCACTTACTGTATATTACACACTGTTTTCTGGGGTAGGGTGCCATTTACTGTATATTACACACTGTATTCTGGGTTAGGGTGCCACTTACTGTATATTACACACTGTATTCTGGGGTAGGGTGCCATTTACTGTATATTACACACTGTTTTCTGGGGTAGGTGACATTTACTGTATATTACACACTGTATTCTGGGTTAGGGTGTAATTTACTGTATATTACACACTGTATTCTGGGGTATGTGCCATTGAATGTATATTACACACTGTATTCTGGGGTATGTGCCATTTACTGTATATTACACACTGTATTCTGGGGTAGGTGCCATTTACTGTATATTACACACTGTATTCTGGGGTAGGGTGCCATTTACTGTATATTACACACTGTTTTCTGGGGTAGGGTGACATTTACTGTATATTACACACTGTATTCTGGGTTAGGGTGCCACTTACTGTATATTACACACTGTATTCTGGGGTGGGTGCCATTTACTGTATATTACACACTGTATTCTGGGGTAGGTGCCATTTACTGTATATTACACACTGTATTCTGGGGTAGGGTGCCATTTACTGTATATTACACACTGTTTTCTGGGGTAGGGTGACATTTACTGTATATTACACACTGTATTCTGGGTTAGGGTGCCACTTACTGTATATTACACACTGTATTCTGGGGTGGGTGCCATTTACTGTATATTACACACTGTATTCTGTGGTAGGTGCCATTTACTGTATATTACACACTGTATTCTGGGGTAGGGTGCCATTTACTGTATATTACACACAGTTTTCTGGGGTAGGGTGACATTTACTGTATATTACACACTGTATTCTGGGGTAGGGTGCCACTTACTGTATATTACACACTGTATTCTGGGGTAGGGTGCCACGTACTGTATATTACACACTGTATTTTGGGGTAGGGTGCCATTAACTGTATATTACACACTGTATTCTGGGTTAGGTGCCATTTACTGTATATTACACACTGTATTCTGGGGTAGGGTGCCATTTACTGTATATTACACACTGTATTCTGGGGTAGGGTGCCATTTACTGTATATTACACACTGTTTTCTGGGGTAGGGTGACATTTACTGTATATTACACACTGTATTCTGGGTTAGGGTGCCACTTACTGTATATTACACACTGTATTCTGTGGTAGGTGCCATTTACTGTATATTACACACTGTATTCTGTGGTAGGTGCCATTTACTGTATATTACACACTGTATTCTGGGGTAGGTGCCATTTACTGTATATTACACACTGTATTCTGTGGTAGGTGCCATTTACTGTATATTACACACTGTATTCTAGGTAGGGTGCCATTTACTGTATATTACACACTGTATTCTGAGGTAGGGTGCCATTTACTGTATATTACACACAGTTTTCTGGGGTAGGGTGACATTTATTGTATATTACACACTGTATTCTGGGGTAGGGTGCCACTTACTGTATATTACACATTGTATTCTTGGTAGGGTGCCATTTACTGTATATTACACACTGTATTCTGTGGTAGGGTGCCATTTACTGTATATTACACACTGTATTCTGGGGTAGGTGCCATTTACTGTATATTACACACTGTATTCTTGGTAGGGTGCCATTTACTGTATATTACACACTGTATTCTGGGGTAGGGTGACATTTACTGTATATTACACACTGTATTCTGGGTTAGGGTGCCACTTACTGTATATTACACACTGTATTCTGGGGTAGGTGCCATTTACTGTATATTACACACTGTATTCTGGGGTAGGTGCCATTTACTGTATATTACACACTGTATTCTGGGGTAGGTGCCATTTACTGTATATTACACACTGTATTCTGGGGTAGGTGCCATTTACTGTATATTACACACTGTATACTGGAGTAGGGTGCCATTTACTGTATATTACACACTGTATTCTGGGTAGGGTGCCATTTACTGTATATTACACACTGTATTCTGAGGTAGGGTGCCATTTACTGTATATTACACACAGTTTTCTGGGGTAGGGTGACATTTACTGTATATTACACACTGTATTCTGGACAGGGTGCCACTTACTGTATATTACACACTGTATTCTGGGGAAGGGTGCCACTTACTGTATATTACACACTGTATTCTGGGGTAGGTGCCATTTACTGTATATTGCACACTGTATACTGGGGTAGGGTGTCATTTACTGTATATTACCCACTGTATTCTGGGGTAGGGTGCCATTTACTGTATATTACACACTGTATTCTGGGGTAGGTGCCATTTACTGTATATTACACACTGTATACTGGAGTAGGGTGCCATTTACTGTATATTACCCACTGTATTCTGGGGTAGGGTGCCATTTACTGTATATTACACACTGTATTCTGGGGTAGGGTGCCACTTAATGTATATTACACACTGTATTCTGGGATAGAGTGCCATTTACTGTATATTACCCACTGTATTCTGGGGTAGGGTGCCATTTACTGTATATCACACACTGTATTCTAGGGTAGGTGCCATTTACTGTATATTACACACTGTGTACCAAATTAGGGTGCCATATACTGTATATTATACACTGAGAAGAACCATTATATGGTGTCATTTACTGTATATAACATACTGTGTAATAGGTAGGTGACATTTACTGTATACTACATACAGTATACTGGGGTAGGTGTCACTTACTTTATATTACACACTGTATACTACATACTGTATACTGAGGAAGGGTGCTACTTACTGTATATTACACACTGTATACTGGGGTAGGTGCCACTTACTTTATATTACACACTGTATACTACATAGTGTATACTGGGAAAGGGTGCCACTTACTTTATATTACACACTATATACTGGGGAAGGTTGCCATTTACTGTATATTACACACTGTATACTGGGGTAGGTACCACTTACTTTATATTACACACTGTATACTACATACTGTATACTGGGGAAGGGTGTCACTTACTTTATATTACACACTATATACTGGGGAAGGTTGCCATTTACTGTATATTACACACTGTATACTGGGGTAGGGTGCCATTTACTGTATATTACACACTGTATACTGGGGTAGGGTGCCATTTACTGTATATTACACACTGTATACTGGGGTAGGGTGCCATTTACTGTATATTACACACTGTATACTGTAGTAGGGTGCCATTTACTATACATTACACACTGAGTACCATAGAAAGGTGCTATTAACTGTATATTATGTACTGTATACTGGAGTATGGTGTCATTTACTGTATATTACACATTGAGTACCATGGTAGGGTACCATTTATTGTATATTACACATTGTATAATAGGTTAGGGTGCAATTAACTGTATATTACACACTGTATTCTGGGGTAGGTGCCATTTACTGTATATTACACACTGTATTCTGGGGTAGGTGCCATTTACTGTATATTACACACTGTGTTCTGGAGAAGGTGCCATTTACTGTATATTACACACTGTATTCTGTGGTAGGTGCCATTTACTGTATATTACACACTGTATTCTGGGGTAGGTGCCATTTACTGTATATTACACACTTTATTCTGGGGTAGGTGCCATTTACTGTATATTACACACTGTATTCTGGGGTAGGTGCCATTTACTGTATATTACACACTGTATTCTGGGGTAGGTGCCATTTACTGTATATTACACACTGTGTTCTGGGGTAGGGTGCCATTTACTGTATATTACACACTGTATTCTGGGGTAGGTGCCATTTACTGTATATTACACACTGTGTTCTGGGGTAGGGTGCCATTTACTGTATATTACACACTGTATTCTGGGGTAGGTGCCACTTACTGTATATTACACACTGTATTCTGGGGTAGGGTGCCATTTACTGTATATTACACACTGTATTCTGGGGTAGGTGCCACTTACTGTATATTACACACTGTATTCTGGGGTAGGGTGCCACTTACTGTATATTACACACTGTATTCTGGGCAGGGTACCATTTACTGTATATTACACACTGTATTCTGGGGTAGGTGCCACTTACTGTATATTACACACTGTATTCTGGGGTAGGGTGCCACTTACTGTATATTACACACTGTATTCTGGGCAGGGTACCATTTACTGTATATTACACACTGTATTCTGGGGTAAGTGCCATTTACTGTATATTACACACTGTATTCTGGGCAGGGTGCCATTTACTGTATATTACACACTGTATTCTGGGGTGGGTGCCATTTACTGTATATTACACACTGTATTCTGGGCAGGGTACCATTTCCTGTATATTACACACTGTATTCTGGGGTAAGTGCCATTTACTGTATATTACACACTGTATTCTGGGCAGGGTGCCATTTACTGTATATTACACACTGTATTCTGGGCAGGGTACCATTTTCTGTATATTACACACTGTATTCTGGGGTGGGTGCCATTTACTGTATATTATACACTGTATTCTAGGGTAGGTGCCATTTACTGTATATTACACACTGTATTCTGGGTTAGGTGCCATTTACTGTATATTACACACTGTATTCTGGGGTAGGGTGCCATTTACTGTATATTACACCCTGTATTCTGGGGTAGGGTGCCATTTACTGTATATTACACACTGTTTTCTGGGGTAGGGTGACATTTACTGTATATTACACACTGTATTCTGGGTTAGGGTGCCACTTACTGTATATTACACACTGTATTCTGTGGTAGGTGCCATTTACTGTATATTACACACTGTATTCTGGGGTAGGTGCCATTTACTGTATATTACACACTGTATTCTGTGGTAGGTGCCATTTACTGTATATTACACACTGAATTCTAGGTAGGGTGCCATTTACTGTATATTACACACTGTATTCTGAGGTAGGGTGCCATTTACTGTATATTACACACAGTTTTCTGGGGTAGGGTGACATTTACTGTATATTACACACTGTATTCTGGGGTAGGGTGCCACTTACTGTATATTACACACTGTATTCTTGGTAGGGTGCCATTTACTGTATATTACACACTGTATTCTGTGGTAGGGTGCCATTTACTGTATATTACACACTGTATTCTGGGGTAGGTGCCATTTACTGTATATTACACACTGTATTCTTGGTAGGGTGCCATTTACTGTATATTACACACTGTATTCTGTGGTAGGGTGCCATTTACTGTATATTACACACTGTATTCTGGGGTAGGTGCCATTTACTGTATATTACACACTGTATTCTGGGTAGGGTGCCATTTACTGTATATTACACACTGTTTTCTGGGGTAGGGTGACATTTACTGTATATTACACACTGTATTCTGGGCAGGGTGCCATTTACTGTATATTACACACTGTATTCTGAGGTAGGGTGCCATTTACTGTATATTACACACAGTTTTCTGGGGTAGGGTGACATTTACTGTATATTACACACTGTATTCTGGGGTAGGGTGCCACTTACTGTATATTACACACTGTATTCTGGGGTAGGTGCCATTTACTGTATATTGCACACTGTATACTGGGGTAGGTGCCACTTACTGTATATTACACACTGTATTCTGGGCAGGGTGCCACTTACTGTATATTACACACTGTATTCTGGGGTAGGGTGTCGTTTACTGTATATTACCCACTGTATTCTGGGGTAGGGTGCAATTTACTGTATATCACACACTGTATTCTGGGGTAGGTGCCATTTACTGTATATTACACACTGTATTCTGGGGTAGGGTGCCACTTACTGTATATTACCCACTGTATTCTGGGGTAGGGTGCCATTTACTGTATATTACACACTGTATTCTGGGGTAGGGTGCCACTTACTGTATATTACACACTGTATTCTGGGATAGGGTGCCACTTACTGTATATTACACACTGTATTCTGGGGTAGGGTGCCATTTACTGTATATCACACACTGTATTCTGGGGTAGGTGCCATTTACTGTATATTACACACTGTGTACCAAATTAGGGTGCCATATACTGTATATTATACACTGAGAAGAACCATTATATGGTGTCATTTACTGTATATAACATACTGTGTAATAGGTAGGTGACATTTACTGTATACTACATACAGTATACTGGGGTAGGTGTCACTTACTTTATATTACACACTGTATACTACATACTGTATACTGAGGAAGGGTGCTACTTACTGTATATTACACACTGTATACTGGGGTAGGTGCCACTTACTTTATATTACACACTGTATACTACATAGTGTATACTGGGAAAGGGTGCCACTTACTTTATATTACACACTATATACTGGGGAAGGTTGCCATTTACTGTATATTACACACTGTATACTGGGGTAGGTACCACTTACTTTATATTACACACTGTATACTACATACTGTATACTGGGGAAGGGTGTCACTTACTTTATATTACACACTATATACTGGGGAAGGTTGCCATTTACTGTATATTACACACTGTATACTGGGGTAGGGTGCCATTTACTGTATATTACACACTGTATACTGGGGTAGGGTGCCATTTACTGTATATTACACACTGTATACTGGGGTAGGGTGCCATTTACTGTATATTACACACTGTATACTGGAGTAGGGTGCCATTTACTGTATATTACACACTGTATACTAGGGTAGGGTGCCATTTACTGTATATTACACACTGTATACTGGAGTAGGGTGCCATTTACTATACATTACACACTGAGTACCATAGAAAGGTGCTATTAACTGTATATTATGTACTGTATACTGGAGTATGGTGTCATTTACTGTATATTACACATTGAGTACCATGGTAGGGTACCATTTATTGTATATTACACATTGTATAATAGGTTAGGGTGCAATTAACTGTATATTACACACTGTGTTCTGGGGTAGGGTGCCATTTACTGTATATTACACACTGTATTCTGGGGTAGGTGCCATTTACTGTATATTACACACTGTATTCTGGGGTAGGTGCCATTTACTGTATATTACACACTGTATTCTGGGGTAGGTGCCATTTACTGTATATTACACACTGTATTCTGGGGTAGGTGCCATTTACTGTATATTACACACTGTGTTCTGGAGAAGGTGCCATTTACTGTATATTACACACTGTATTCTGTGGTAGGTGCCATTTACTGTATATTACACACTGTATTCTGGGGTAGGTGCCATTTACTGTATATTACACACTTTATTCTGGGGTAGGTGCCATTTACTGTATATTACACACTGTATTCTGGGGTAGGTGCCATTTACTGTATATTACACACTGTGTTCTGGGGTAGGGTGCCATTTACTGTATATTACACACTGTATTCTGGGGTAGGTGCCATTTACTGTATATTATACACTGTGTTCTGGGGTAGGGTGCCATTTACTGTATATTACACACTGTATTCTGGGGTAGGTGCCACTTACTGTATATTACACACTGTATTCTGGGGTAGGGTGCCATTTACTGTATATTACACACTGTATTCTGGGGTAGGTGCCACTTACTGTATATTACACACTGTATTCTGGGGTAGGGTGCCACTTACTGTATATTACACACTGTATTCTGGGCAGGGTACCATTTACTGTATATTACACACTGTATTCTGGGGTAGGTGCCACTTACTGTATATTACACACTGTATTCTGGGGTAGGGTGCCACTTACTGTATATTACACACTGTATTCTGGGCAGGGTACCATTTACTGTATATTACACACTGTATTCTGGGGTAAGTGCCATTTACTGTATATTACACACTGTATTCTGGGCAGGGTGCCATTTACTGTATATTACACACTGTATTCTGGGGTGGGTGCCATTTACTGTATATTACACACTGTATTCTGGGCAGGGTACCATTTACTGTATATTACACACTGTATTCTGGGGTAAGTGCCATTTACTGTATATTACACACTGTATTCTGGGCAGGGTGCCATTTACTGTATATTACACACTGTATTCTGGGCAGGGTACCATTTTCTGTATATTACACACTGTATTCTGGGGTGGGTGCCATTTACTGTATATTATACACTGTATTCTAGGGTAGGTGCCATTTACTGTATATTACACACTGTATTCTGGGGTATGTGCCATTTTCTGTATATTACACACTGTATTCTGGGGTGGGTGCCATTTACTGTATATTACACACTGTATTCTGGGCAGGGTACCATTTACTGTATATTACACACTGTATTCTGGGGTGGGTGCCATTTACTGTATATTACACACTGTATTCTGGGTTAGGTGTCATTGACTGTATATTACACACTGTATTCTGTTTTTTTTTTATTTACTGTATATTACACACTGTGTTCTGGGGTTGGTGCCATTTACTGTATATTACACACTGTGTTTTATGGTAGGGTGCCATTTACTGTATTTTACACACTGTATTCTGAGGTAGGGTGCCATTTACTGTATATTACACACTGTATTCTGGGGTAGGGTGACATTTAATGTATATTACACACTGTTTTCTGGGGTAGGTGCCATTTACTGTATATTACACACTGTATTCTGAGGTAGGGTGCCATTTACTGTATATTACACACTGTATTCTGGGGTAGGTGCCATTTACTGTATATTACACACTGTGTTCTGGAGAAGGTGCCATTTACTGTATATTACACACTGTGTTCTAGGGTAGGTTGCCATTTACTGTATATTACACACTGTATTCTGAGGTAGGGTGCCATTTACTGTATATTACACACTGTATTCTGGGGTAGGTGCCATTTACTGTATTTTACACACTGTATTCTGAGGTAGGGTGCCATTTACTGTATATTACACACTGTATTCTGGGGTAGGTGCCATTTACTGTATATTACACACTGTGTTTTATGGTAGGGTGCCATTTACTGTATTTTACACACTGTATTCTGAGGTAGGTGCCATTTACTGTATATTACACACTGTATTCTGTGGTAGGTGCCATTTACTGTATATTACACACTGTATTCTGTGGTAGGTGCCATTGACTGTAAATTACACACTGTGTTTTATGGTAGGGTGCCATTTACTGGATATTACACACTATATTCTGAGGTAGGGTGCCATTCACTGTATATTACACACTGTATTCTGAGGTAGGGTGCCATTTACTGTATATTACACACTGTATTCTGGGGTAGGGCGCTATTTACTGTATATTACACACTGTATTCTGGGGTAGGTACCATTTACTGTATATTACAAACTGTATTCTGGGGTAGGTGCCATTTACTGTATATTACACACTGTATTCTAGGATAGGCGACACTTACTGTATATTACACACTGTATTCTGGGTAGGGTGCCATTTACTGTATATTACACACTGTATTCTGGGGTAGGTGCCATTTACTGTATATTACACACTGTATTCTGGAGAAGGTTACCATTTACTGTATATTCCAAACTGTATTCTGGGGTAGGTGCCATTTACTGTATATTACATACTGTATTCTAGGGTAGGTGCCACTTACTATATATTAACACTGTGTTCTAGGGTAGGTGCCACTTACTGTATATTACACACTGTATTCTGGGGTGGGTGCCATTTACTGTATATTACACACTGTATTCTGGGCAGGGTACCATTTACTGTATATTACACACTGTATTCTGGGGTAAGTGCCATTTACTGTATATTACACACTGTATTCTGGGCAGGGTGCCATTTACTGTATATTACACACTGTATTCTGGGCAGGGTACCATTTTCTGTATATTACACACTGTATTCTGGGGTGGGTGCCATTTACTGTATATTATACACTGTATTCTAGGGTAGGTGCCATTTACTGTATATTACACACTGTATTCTGGGGTATGTGCCATTTTCTGTATATTACACACTGTATTCTGGGGTGGGTGCCATTTACTGTATATTACACACTGTATTCTGGGCAGGGTACCATTTACTGTATATTACACACTGTATTCTGGGGTGGGTGCCATTTACTGTATATTACACACTGTATTCTGGGTTAGGTGTCATTGACTGTATATTACACACTGTATTCTGTTTTTTTTTTATTTACTGTATATTACACACTGTGTTCTGGGGTTGGTGCCATTTACTGTATATTACACACTGTATTCTGGGTTAGGTGTCATTGACTGTATATTACACACTGTATTCTGTTTTTTTTTTATTTACTGTATATTACACACTGTGTTCTGGGGTTGGTGCCATTTATTGTATATTACACATTGTATAATAGGTTAGGGTGCAATTAACTGTATATTACACACTGTGTTCTGGGGTAGGGTGCCATTTACTGTATATTACACACTGTATTCTGGGGTAGGTGCCATTTACTGTATATTACACACTGTATTCTGGGGTAGGTGCCATTTACTGTATATTACACACTGTATTCTGGGGTAGGTGCCATTTACTGTATATTACACACTGTATTCTGGGGTAGGTGCCATTTACTGTATATTACACACTGTGTTCTGGAGAAGGTGCCATTTACTGTATATTACACACTGTATTCTGTGGTAGGTGCCATTTACTGTATATTACACACTGTATTCTGGGGTAGGTGCCATTTACTGTATATTACACACTTTATTCTGGGGTAGGTGCCATTTACTGTATATTACACACTGTATTCTGGGGTAGGTGCCATTTACTGTATATTACACACTGTGTTCTGGGGTAGGGTGCCATTTACTGTATATTACACACTGTATTCTGGGGTAGGTGCCATTTACTGTATATTACACACTGTGTTCTGGGGTAGGGTGCCATTTACTGTATATTACACACTGTATTCTGGGGTATGTGCCATTTACTGTATATTACACACTGTGTTCTGGGGTAGGGTGCCATTTACTGTATATTACACACTGTATTCTGGGGTAGGTGCCACTTACTGTATATTACACACTGTATTCTGGGGTAGGGTGCCATTTACTGTATATTACACACTGTATTCTGGGGTAGGTGCCACTTACTGTATATTACACACTGTATTCTGGGGTAGGGTGCCACTTACTGTATATTACACACTGTATTCTGGGCAGGGTACCATTTACTGTATATTACACACTGTATTCTGGGGTAGGTGCCACTTACTGTATATTACACACTGTATTCTGGGGTAGGGTGCCACTTACTGTATATTACACACTGTATTCTGGGCAGGGTACCATTAACTGTATATTACACACTGTATTCTGGGGTAAGTGCCATTTACTGTATATTACACACTGTATTCTGGGCAGGGTGCCATTTACTGTATATTACACACTGTATTCTGGGGTGGGTGCCATTTACTGTATATTACACACTGTATTCTGGGCAGGGTACCATTTACTGTATATTACACACTGTATTCTGGGGTATGTGCCATTTTCTGTATATTACACACTGTATTCTGGGGTGGGTGCCATTTACTGTATATTACACACTGTATTCTGGGCAGGGTACCATTTACTGTATATTACACACTGTATTCTGGGGTGGGTGCCATTTACTGTATATTACACACTGTATTCTGGGCAGGGTACCATTTACTGTATATTACACACTGTATTCTGGGGTGGGTGCCATTTACTGTATATTACACACTGTATTCTGTTTTTTTTTTATTTACTGTATATTACACACTGTGTTCTGGGGTTGGTGCCATTTACTGTATATTACACACTGTGTTTTATGGTAGGGTGCCATTTACTGTATTTTACACACTGTATTCTGAGGTAGGGTGCCATTTACTGTATATTACACACTGTATTCTGGGGTAGGGTGACATTTAATGTATATTACACACTGTTTTCTGGGGTAGGTGCCATTTACTGTATATTACACACTGTATTCTGAGGTAGGGTGCCATTTACTGTATATTACACACTGTATTCTGGGGTAGGTGCCATTTACTGTATATTACACACTGTGTTCTGGAGAAGGTGCCATTTACTGTATATTACACACTGTGTTCTAGGGTAGGTTGCCATTTACTGTATATTACACACTGTATTCTGAGGTAGGGTGCCATTTACTGTATATTACACACTGTATTCTGGGGTAGGTGCCATTTACTGTATTTTACACACTGTATTCTGAGGTAGGGTGCCATTTACTGTATATTACACACTGTATTCTGGGGTAGGTGCCATTTACTGTATATTACACACTGTGTTTTATGGTAGGGTGCCATTTACTGTATTTTACACACTGTATTCTGAGGTAGGTGCCATTTACTGTATATTACACACTGTATTCTGTGGTAGGTGCCATTTACTGTATATTACACACTGTATTCTGTGGTAGGTGCCATTGACTGTAAATTACACACTGTGTTTTATGGTAGGGTGCCATTTACTGGATATTACACACTATATTCTGAGGTAGGGTGCCATTCACTGTATATTACACACTGTATTCTGAGGTAGGGTGCCATTTACTGTATATTACACACTGTATTCTGGGGTAGGGCGCTATTTACTGTATATTACACACTGTATTCTGGGGTAGGTACCATTTACTGTATATTACAAACTGTATTCTGGGGTAGGTGCCATTTACTGTATATTACACACTGTATTCTAGGATAGGCGACACTTACTGTATATTACACACTGTATTCTGGGTAGGGTGCCATTTACTGTATATTACACACTGTATTCTGGGGTAGGTGCCATTTACTGTATATTACACACTGTATTCTGGAGAAGGTTACCATTTACTGTATATTCCAAACTGTATTCTGGGGTAGGTGCCATTTACTGTATATTACATACTGTATTCTAGGGTAGGTGCCACTTACTGTATATTACACACTGTATTCTGGGGTGGGTGCCATTTACTGTATATTACACACTGTATTCTGGGCAGGGTACCATTTACTGTATATTACACACTGTATTCTGGGGTAAGTGCCATTTACTGTATATTACACACTGTATTCTGGGCAGGGTGCCATTTACTGTATATTACACACTGTATTCTGGGCAGGGTACCATTTTCTGTATATTACACACTGTATTCTGGGGTGGGTGCCATTTACTGTATATTATACACTGTATTCTAGGGTAGGTGCCATTTACTGTATATTACACACTGTATTCTGGGGTATGTGCCATTTTCTGTATATTACACACTGTATTCTGGGGTGGGTGCCATTTACTGTATATTACACACTGTATTCTGGGCAGGGTACCATTTACTGTATATTACACACTGTATTCTGGGGTGGGTGCCATTTACTGTATATTACACACTGTATTCTGGGTTAGGTGTCATTGACTGTATATTACACACTGTATTCTGTTTTTTTTTTATTTACTGTATATTACACACTGTGTTCTGGGGTTGGTGCCATTTACTGTATATTACACACTGTGTTTTATGGTAGGGTGCCATTTACTGTATTTTACACACTGTATTCTGAGGTAGGGTGCCATTTACTGTATATTACACACTGTATTCTGGGGTAGGGTGACATTTAATGTATATTACACACTGTATTCTGGGGTAGGTGCCATTTACTGTATATTACACACTGTGTTCTGGAGAAGGTGCCATTTACTGTATATTACACACTGTGTTCTAGGGTAGGTTGCCATTTACTGTATATTACACACTGTATTCTGAGGTAGGGTGCCATTTACTGTATATTACACACTGTATTCTGGGGTAGGTGCCATTTACTGTATTTTACACACTGTATTCTGAGGTAGGGTGCCATTTACTGTATATTACACACTGTATTCTGTGGTAGGTGCCATTTACTGTATATTACACACTGTATTCTGTGGTAGGTGCCATTGACTGTAAATTACACACTGTGTTTTATGGTAGGGTGCCATTTACTGGATATTACACACTATATTCTGAGGTAGGGTGCCATTCACTGTATATTACACACTGTATTCTGAGGTAGGGTGCCATTTACTGTATATTACACACTGTATTCTGGGGTAGGGCGCTATTTACTGTATATTACACACTGTATTCTGGGGTAGGTACCATTTACTGTATATTACAAACTGTATTCTGGGGTAGGTGCCATTTACTGTATATTACACACTGTATTCTAGGATAGGCGACACTTACTGTATATTACACAGTGTGTTTTATGGTAGGGTGCCATTTACTGTATATTACACACTGTATTCTGGGGTAGGTGCCATTTACTGTATATTACACACTGTATTCTGGAGAAGGTTACCATTTACTGTATATTCCAAACTGTATTCTGGGGTAGGTGCCATTTACTGTATATTACATACTGTATTCTAGGGTAGGTGCCACTTACTATATATTAACACTGTGTTCTAGGGTAGGTGCCACTTACTGTATATTACACTCTTGGCAAGATTACAAGTAGCGTGTAATGAGTTTTCTGCACGCAATGTGGTCTTTTCGCAATCAATTTCCATTGCACAGGTATTTCAAGTCTTGTAAAATTGTGATTGTGCGCACGCATTTGCCTTCTACGCAACATTCCTTTCCCGCGCTTGAAGAGCTATAGTTAACAGTTTTGGGCAACATAAAAGTTTTACAAAAATCTTAAAAAATACATTGCACAGTACAGTTACACACATAATAACACTATCTAATAAATATACATTACACAGTACAGTTACACACATAATAACACTATCTAATAAATATACATTACACAGTACAGTTACACATATAATAACACTATCTAATAAATATACATCACACAGTACAGTTACACACATAATAACACTATCTAATAAATATACATTACACAGTACAGTTACACACATAATAACACTATCTAATAAATATACATTACACAGTACAGTTACACTCATAATAACACTATCTAATAAATATACATTACACAGTACAGTTACACATATAATAACACTATCTAATAAATATACATTACACAGTACAGTTACACTAATAATAACACTATCTAATAAATATCCATTACACAGTACAGTTACACACATAATAACACTATCTAATAAATATACATTACATAGTACAGTTACACTCATATTAACACTATCTAATAAATATACATTACACAGTACAGTTACACTAATAATAACACTATCTAATAAATATACATTACATAGTACAGATACACTCATATTAACACTGTCTAATAAATATACATTACACAGTACAGATACACTCATATTAACACTGTCTAATAAATATACATTACACAGTACAGTTACACACATAATAACACTATCTAATAAATATACATTACACAGTACAGTTACACACATAATAACACTATCTAATAAATATACATTACACAGTACAGTTACACACATAATAACACTATCTAATAAATATACATTACACAGTACAGTTACACACATAATAACACTATCTAATAAATATACATCACACAGTACAGTTACACACATAATAACACTATCTAATAAATATACATCACACAGTACAGTTACACACATAATAACACTATCTAATAAATATACATTACACAGTACAGTTACACACATAATAACACTATCTAATAAATATACATTACACAGTACAGTTACACTCATAATAACACTATCTAATAAATATACATTACACAGTACAGTTACACATATAATAACACTATCTAATAAATATACATTACACAGTACAGTTACACTAATAATAACACTATCTAATAAATATCCATTACACAGTACAGTTACACACATAATAACACTATCTAATAAATATACATTACATAGTACAGTTACACTCATATTAACACTATCTAATAAATATACATTACACAGTACAGTTACACTAATAATAACACTATCTAATAAATATACATTACATAGTACAGATACACTCATATTAACACTGTCTAATAAATATACATTACACAGTACAGATACACTCATATTAACACTGTCTAATAAATATACATTACACAGTACAGTTACACACATAATAACACTATCTAATAAATATACATTACACAGTACAGTTACACACATAATAACACTATCTAATAAATATACATTACACAGTACAGTTACACACATAATAACACTATCTAATAAATATACATTACACAGTACAGTTACACACATAATAACACCAACTAATAAATATACATTACACAGTACAGTTACACACATAATAACACTGTCTAATAAATATACATTACACAGTACAGTTACACACATAATAACACTATCTAATAAATATACATTACACAGTACAGTTACACACATAATAACACTATCTAATAAATATACATTACACAGTACAGTTACACACATATTAACACTCTCTAATATATATACATTACACAGTACAGTTACACACATAATAACACTGTCTAATAAATATACATTACACAGTACAGTTACACACATAATAACACTATCTAATAAATATACATTACACAGTACAGTTACACACATATTAACACTCTCTAATATATATACATTACACAGTACAGTTACACACATAATAACACTATCTAATAAATATACATTACACTACAGTTACACACATAATACCACCGTTTAATAAATTTATATTACACAGTACAGTTACACACATAATAACACTGTCTAATAAATATACATTACACAGTACAGTTACACACATAATAACACTGTCTAATAAATATACATTACACAGTACAGTTACACTCATAACACCATCTAATAAATATGCATTACACAGTACAGTTACACTTATAACACTGTCTAATTAATATACATTACACAGTACAGTTACACTCATATTAACACCATCTAATAAATATACATTACACAGTACAGTTACACTCATAACACCATCTAATAAATATGCATTACACAGTACAGTTACACTTATAACACTGTCTAATTAATATACATTACACAGTACAGTTACACTCATATTAACACCATCTAATAAATATACATTACACAGTACAGTTACACACATAATAAAACTATCTAATAAATATACATTACACAGTACAGTTACACACATAATAACACTGTCTAATAAATATACATTACACAGTACAGTTACACTAATAATAACACTATCTAATAAATATCCATTACACAGTACAGTTACACACATAATAACATTATCTAATAAATATACATTACACAGTACAGTTACACTAATAATAACACTATCTAATAAATATCCATTGCACAGTACAGTTACACACATAATAACACTATCTAATAAATATACATTACACAGTACAGTTACACACGTAATAACACTATCTAATAAATATACATTACACAGTATAGTTAAACACATAATAACACTATCTAATAAATATACATTACACAGTACAGTTACACACATAATAACACTATCTAATAAATATACATTACACAGTACAGTTACACTTATATTAACACTGTCTGATAAAAATGCATTACACAGTATAGTTACACACAAAATAACACTATCTAAAAAATATACATTACATAGTACAGTTACACACATAATAACACTATCTAATAAATATATATTACACAGTACAGTTACACACATAACACTATCTAATAAATATACATTACACAGTACGGTTACACTTATATTAACATTGTCTAATAAATATAGATTACACAGTACAGATACACTCATATTAACACTGTCTGATAAAAAATCATTACACAGTACAGTTACACACATATTAACACCATCTAATAAATATACATCACACAGTACAGTTACACACATATTAACAATATCTAATACATATATATATATTACACAGTACAGTTACACTCATAATAACACTGTCTAATAAATATACATCAGATAAAGGTAGGGATTACCAAAGCGCCAAATGAAAGGCTGGGTCTGAGCCAATAATAGTTAAAATCACAATTAGCATAAAAGGTGCATTTATTCATACAGATTCACAGATAAAAACAGGTAAAAAACAGGTAAAAAACTAACAAACAATTAAAATTATATAAACAGCGCAAAAAAGACCGATTAAAAATACTAGCCTTGATCAGTGGCTAGTAAAAACACTAGAAAAGCCTGGTTTCCCAATAAACAATATTTCAAATAATGTCTGCAAACCATATAACCACTTGGAGAGTGGGCTAATAAAGGTGGGACATGTTAGTGTCCTAAGATACGTCTATAGTGTGTAGCAGGCTATTGCTTACAAAATTAAGTAAGATCAGATTATCTTGCTAATTAACGTAGCGTGTGTGACATACAATAAATGTCGTTTAAGGTAGTAACCTGTGTAATCTATCTGTACAAATCCTAAAAGGTAATCTAGGTGCAAGTAAATAGAATCTGCTAGTTACAGCAGCAATGAGATTTACAATGTGTATTGTGTGAGATATACCCTCACGGTTTATCTGACTTGTGTGTAGGTTGATCTAAACTTAATGTTAATTCAGATTGTGGGTGAATGTTGTCCAAGAGAGTGATGATGGAAGATATTCGTGAGTGTTAAGACTTTGTGCGTGACGAATACAAACTATAAATGCAAATAATAATAACACACTGGATTATTAAAAATAGCGTGAAACATCAGAACAAATTCAAAATATCCAAGTGATTAATGTGAGCAACGTTAAATCTTTAACGTAATAGCGTGAAATATCAAAGTAAAAAGACAAAAAACAAATAAGCACTGTGAACACTGTGAAACACCTTGGTAGTGTTCAAAAAACAAAAGCAATTCAAAAAGTCATAGTCCCTAAAATTTAGAGCAAACCAGATGATTAAAAAAAAAACAGTGGCCACTGTGAAAAAAGAAACAATTGAGTGAACAGTCAATCCAACAGACAGATAAGTGATTTTAAAACCCTCTGCTAGTATTAGCGTTCCTGTAATGATCCTGCAGCCGAAGCCGGAGTGGGGTTAGAAACCGGAAGTCCTAGTCTTCTCTAGTTTCGGCGATACCTAAAAAAATTAAACATACAATAGTGCAGATAGTTTTCTTAATCATGTAACAATTGAAATAGAACTCACCAGTCGACGCGTTTCGGTCTGTGCTAGACCTTTATCAAGACTGGTATTTTGTATTTACAGAACCCTTTTATAGCTGTTTGTTGAATGTGAACCGGAAGTTTTTGTTTAGTACTTCCGTTTTGCGAGTATATTTTTATTCAATAAAAAGTTTGCTTTTGCTATACGAGAATCCTCATTTAATTCTCACAGTATTTCCAATTGGCTTATTACTGACTTATAATGCCAATTGTTATGGCAAAAATTCTTTATAACTGAAGTCGGAGTGTCCGTGTCTAGATCACTTCCGGAATTTCAGTTCAACCACTTCCGGTCTCATTCAATCAGATGGAGGGACAGTGTTAATTGTATTCAATGCAAATACGCTACTCAGACCCCGCCTTTTATGCCATTTGCTTGGTCTTTTGTAAACATTGTTAATCTGTTTGATCATTGCGATTTCAGTTCGCCCATTCTCTTGTCATATATAAAATACTTTCAATGTATACAAAGAGGAGTTTGTTTTAAATGTGTGACAAAAAGGAAATTAAATTTAAGAAGATAAATTTATTTAAACGTCTATCTATGTATAGCGGATATAAGAGAGGGAGATTTGTAGTGAGGTCTTCTCCTTATTGGTTCAAATTCTTTAGTCAGGAGCTTGTGAGTATATATTTTAATTGCCTAACCGATAAATGAATGAAGGGATTTATGTGACAGTTTTCTTCTTATTAGTTTAGACTCTTTTCCTCACAGGATACGGGTGTACAGGGAGATATTCTTCTTATTAATTCGGAGTCTTTCATTCAAAGGCTAGTTCTAATTGGAGGCTAGTTTTAATTGGCACAGAGAGGTGGAATCGTTTAAGAGCTGTCTGGTTATCTTTGAAAAGATATATATAAAAAATTGTTCAAAAATTACATTTAGAAATTACGTCTATATTTACGACCATATATGCTGTTTTCGTCTCTATAAATACTCAGTTGTCAGCCAGTAATATTTACAGTCTTTAAATTTCTATTTCTAGAATAACTCAGACAGAGGATTTTTTAGGGATATGTTCCTATTAAGGAGTCTCTAAATACTACCATTTAGTTATGAGGAGATCGAGGCTATTAGTTTTCTTATTGGTAAACATAAAGTTGTTGATATATTCAGCCATTACTTAGATCAACATGTATGTGCATGAAGATACTTGTTTGGATATTAAATGATATTAGTCGACAAATTGGAAATTGTTTCCTGTTGACTGCGTACAGACTAGAGTTGTATGCAGTCTAAGAGATTGAAATTCGCTATTTGCGTGTATATGCAATCTACATAGTACAGGAAGATCGTGTATTCTATGCCTTTCTCGTATAAATTCAGAGGGATTCAATTGCTAGAAATAGAATATGGGTACTGTATGGAAGGTCTTTGTTACCCTAGCTTGGAAGTCATAGGGAAGATCGTGTATTCTATGCCTTTCTCGTATAAATTCAGAGGGATTCAATTGCTAGAAATAGAATATGGGTACTGTATGGAAGGTCTTTGTTACCCTAGCTTGGAAGTCATAGGGAATACTTCTATCACCTGGCTATAAGTCAGAACTTTCTTTGGCCTAATATGGCCATATAACCATAATTTCTAGTATCTTGAAGCATCTTTCTACATAGATTTAGGTAGGTTTCGCTAGCGTTGAGATAAGCTATAGGAAGTCCTATTAGGCCTTTCATAGGGGTCGTAGAGGACAGTTCTTTCAACTGGCTTTTAGCAGGAATTGTCCTGCCCTAACATAGTAGTATGTTGGGACTCGGTGAGTAAAAACATCATATAAAACTATATTTAACTTATAATAGAGAGAGGTATGTTCTAGTTTTTATATATAACCTGGATCTTAGATATCTTTAGGGATTACTCTCGCTGACTTCGGTATATAGGGAGGAGGAAATTCAGGGAGGAGGAAATTCAGAGATTATGACCGGAGTCAAAACGAATCGTCTATATGTCCTTCATAACAGAAATTGATGTTAGGTAACCGCAACACTTTAAACTTTCTATACACAGGCCTCTGTTCCATTTACACTATTCATATTCTTGCCTAGGAGTTCAGTAAGTGTGAGAGGTCTTCTTTATTATTAAGCCCTCTTGGATATAGGCAGTCGATTTGGAATATCCATTTGGATTCATTGGTCAGGAGCAGTTTCTCAAAGTTACCACCCCTCCAGTTTTTGACAACTTTTTGTATTCCTATATATTTCAATGCTTTGGTATTTCCATGGTGTTTAGTTGTAAAGTGTTGATAAAGCGGTGTGTCCATGTTCAGTTTTTCTATCATCAACAGATGTTCACGGATTCTCTCTCTGAGAACTCTTGACGTTTGTCCAACGTACTGGAGTCCGCACGGACATTGTAACAAGTAGATTACCCCCTTGTCTTGACAGCGTATCATATCTTTTATTCTGAATTCCTCTTTAGTGTTATGGGAGATAAATTTAGTTGTTTTAGTACCGCATTTACACGCTTTGCATGTGTGGCAGGGAAAAAACCCTTTTACCATCTCCCCATGTATATCCTGTATTCCTCCCTTCTTTTTCTTTTGCAGGCTGGGTGCCAGTCTGGTTTTCAGATTTTTTGTTTTTTTGTATATGAATCTTGGGTATTCTGGCAGTTTGTCTCCTATTATGTCATCATCTCTTAGTAATGACCAATGTTTCCGAAAGATGTTTTCTATAATCTGTTTATTGTCACTATATTCGGTTATCATTGCTATGTTGTAGCTATCCTCCATAAAGTTCTTTTTGGTTTTATCTTTATATTTAGTCAGTTCTTTTCTTTCTGTTCTTCTGACTTCATTTAGCTTCTGGTCCAGCATTTCCTTGTCATATCCCCTCTCTATGAATTTTTTTTTTTTTTGAATCATCTGGTTTGCTCTAAATTTTAGGGACTATGACTTTTTGAATTGCTTTTGTTTTTTGAACACTACCAAGGTGTTTCACAGTGTTCACAGTGCTTATTTGTTTTTTGTCTTTTTACTTTGATATTTCACGCTATTACGTTAAAGATTTAACGTTGCTCACATTAATCACTTGGATATTTTGAATTTGTTCTGATGTTTCACGCTATTTTTAATAATCCAGTGTGTTATTATTATTTGCATTTATAGTTTGTATTCGTCACGCACAAAGTCTTAACACTCACGAATATCTTCCATCATCACTCTCTTGGACAACATTCACCCACAATCTGAATTAACATTAAGTTTAGATCAACCTACACACAAGTCAGATAAACCGTGAGGGTATATCTCACACAATACACATTGTAAATCTCATTGCTGCTGTAACTAGCAGATTCTATTTACTTGCACCTAGATTACCTTTTAGGATTTGTACAGATAGATTACACAGGTTACTACCTTAAACAACATTTATTGTATGTCACACACGCTACGTTAATTAGCAAGATAATCTGATCTTACTTAATTTTGTAAGCAATAGCCTGCTACACACTATAGACGTATCTTAGGACACTAACATGTCCCACCTTTATTAGCCCACTCTCCAAGTGGTTATATGGTTTGCAGACATTATTTGAAATATTGTTTATTGGGAAACCAGGCTTTTCTAGTGTTTTTACTAGCCACTGATCAAGGCTAGTATTTTTAATCGGTCTTTTTTGCGCTGTTTATATAATTTTAATTGTTTGTTAGTTTTTTACCTGTTTTTTACCTGTTTTTATCTGTGAATCTGTATGAATAAATGCACCTTTTATGCTAATTGTGATTTTAACTATTATTGGCTCAGACCCAGCCTTTCATTTGGCGCTTTGGTAATCCCTACCTTTATCTAAATTGTATATTGACTACTAGGAGTCAAATTTCCAAAGCTAGGGTCTTATTTAGGTAGGCGCTCAGTGTACCCCATTGTATACTAATAAATATACATCACACAGTACAGTTACACTCATAACACTATCTAATAATTATACATTACACAGTACAGTTACACTCATAATAACACTGTCTAACAAATATACATCACACAGTACAGTTACACTCATAACACTATCTAATAAATATACATTACACAGTACAGTTACACTCATAATAACACTGTCTAACAAATATACATCACACAGTACAGTTACACTCATAATAACTCCATCTAATAAATATACATTAAACAGTGCAGTTACACTACACTGTACAGTTACACTAATATTAACACTGTCTAATAAAAATACATTACACAGTACAGTTACACTCATATTAACACTGTCTAATAAATATACATAACACTTCAGTGCAGTTACACACATTAACACTGTCTAATAAATATACTTTACACTGTACAGTTACAGTCATATTAACACATACTGTCTAATAAATATACATTACACAATACAGTTACACCCACATTAACACTGTCTAATAAATATACATTACACAGTACAGTTAAACTCATATTAGCAAGGTCTAATAAGTATACATTACACATTACAGACCAGTTACACTCATATTAATACTGTCTTATAAATAAACATTACACAGTACAGTTACACATATATTAACTCTGTCTAATAAACATACATTACACAGTACAGTTACACACATGCTAACACTATCTACTAAAATACATTACACAGTACAGTTATGCACATACTAATGCTATCTAATAAAAATACATTACACAGTAAAGTTACACTCATATTAACACTGTCTAATAAATATACATTACACAGTACAGTTGCACTCATATTAACACTTTCTAATAAATATACATTACACAGTACAGTTACACTCATATTTACCCTGTCTAATAAATATACATTACACAGTACAGTTACACACATAATAAAACTATCTAATAAATATACATTACACAGTACAGTTACACACATAATAACACTGACTAATAAATATACATTACACAGTACAGTTACACTAATAATAACACTATCTAATAAATATCCATTACACAGTACAGTTACACACATAATAACATTATCTAATAAATATACATTACACAGTACAGTTACACTAATAATAACACTATCTAATAAATATCCATTACACAGTACAGTTACACACATAATAACACTATCTAATAAATATACATTACACAGTACAGTTACACACGTAATAACACTATCTAATAAATATACATTACACAGTATAGTTAAACACATAATTACACTATCTAATAAATATACATTACACAGTACAGTTACACACATAATAACACTATCTAATAAATATACATTACACAGTACAGTTACACTTATATTAACACTGTCTGATAAAAATTCATTACACAGTATAGTTACACACAAAATAACACTATCTAAAAAATATACATTACGTAGTACAGTTACACACATAATAACACTATCTAATAAATATATATTACACAGTACAGTTACACACATAACACTATCTAATAAATATACATTACACAGTACGGTTACACTTATATTAACATTGTCTAATAAATATAGATTACACAGTACAGATACACTCATATTAACACTGTCTGATAAAAAATCATTACACAGTACAGTTACACACATATTAACACCATCTAATAAATATACATCACACAGTACAGTTACACACATATTAACAATATCTAATACATATATATATATTACACAGTACAGTTACACTCATAATAACACTGTCTAATAAATATACATCACACAGTACAGTTACACTCATAACACTATCTAATAATTATACATTACACAGTACAGTTACACTCATAATAACACTGTCTAACAAATATACATCACACAGTACAGTTACACTCATAACACTATCTAATAAATATACATTACACAGTACAGTTACACTCATAATAACACTGTCTAACAAATATACATCACACAGTACAGTTACACTCATAATAACTCCATCTAATAAATATACATTTAACAGTGCAGTTACACTACACTGTACAGTTACACTAATATTAACACTGTCTAATAAAAATACATTACACAGTACAGTTACACTCATATTAACACTGTCTAATAAATATACATAACACTTCAGTGCAGTTACACACATTAACACTGTCTAATAAATATACTTTACACTGTACAGTTACAGTCATATTAACACATACTGTCTAATAAATATACATTACACAATACAGTTACACCCACATTAACACTGTCTAATAAATATACATTACACAGTACAGTTAAACTCATATTAGCAAGGTCTAATAAGTATACATTACACATTACAGACCAGTTACACTCATATTAATACTGTCTTATAAATAAACATTACACAGTACAGTTACACATATATTAACTCTGTCTAATAAACATACATTACACAGTACAGTTACACACATGCTAACACTATCTAATAAAATACATTACACAGTACAGTTACGCACATACTAATGCTATCTAATAAAAATACATTACACAGTAAAGTTACACTCATATTAACACTGTCTAATAAATATACATTACACAGTACAGTTGCACTCATATTAACACTTTCTAATAAATATACATTACACAGTACAGTTACACTCATATTAACCCTGTCTAATAAATATACATTACAAAGTACAGTTACACACATATTAACACTGTCTAATAAATATACATTACACAGTACAGTTACACTCATAATAAAACTATCTAATAAAAATATATTACACAGTACAGTTACACGCATAATAATAACACTATCTAATAAAAATACATTACACAGTACAGTTACACTCATATTAACACTGTCTAATAAATATACATTACATAGTACAGTTACACACATAATAACACTATCTAATAAATATACATTACACAGTACAGTTACACACATAATAACACTGTCTAATAAATATACATTACACAGTACAGTTACACTCATAATAACACTGTCTAATAAAAATACATTACACAGTAAAGTTCCACACATAATAACACTATCTAATAAAAATACATTACACAGTACAGTTACACTCATATTAACAGTGTCTAATAAATATACATTACACAGTACCGTTACACACATACTAACACTGTCTAATAAATATACATTACACAGTACAGTTACACTCATAATAACACTATCTAATAAAAATACATTACACAGTACAGTTACACACATAATAATACTATCTAATAAAAATACATTACACAGTACAGTTACACTTATATTAACACTGTCTAATAAATATACATTACACAGTACAGTTACACTCATAATAACACTGTCTAATAAAAATACATTACACATTACAGTTACACATATAATAACACTATCTAATAAAAATATATTACACAGTACAGTTATACTCATATTAACACTGTCTAAAAAAATACATTACACAGTACAGTTACACTTATATTAACACTGTCTAATAAATATACATTACACAGTACAGTTACACTCATAATAACACTGTCTAATAAAAATACATTACACATTACAGTTACACATATACTAACACTATCTAATAAAATATATTACACAGTACAGTTACACTCATAATAAAACTATCTAATAAAAATACATTACACAGTACAGTTCCACACATAATAATAACACTATCTAATAAAAATACATTACACAGTAGAGTTATATTCATATTAACACTGTCTAAAAATATACATTACACAGTACCGTTACACACATATTAACACTGTCTGTAACGGTACCAACCGGATACCAAGGGTTAACACCAGGGAACAATGTCCTGCATAGGGAATCAGCAGTTCACAACCCAGCCAGTTTTCAGGTTTTAAACAGAATAACACTTTATTTGAAGGCAGCATACAGATTTATACAGGTTTTTGACCCCCCCCCCCCAGATGGGGGTGGAAAGAATGTTGTACATTAGATAAAAGGGAGAAGCGCCCTTGACATGATACAATAGGATTATATTACTTAAACACTTCAACCACAGGACACTCTTGACTCTCCTTATCACTTAGGCGTTTCTCTCTGGGGGTGATCAAACAATAGAATGCTAAGCATTAATTAGATTGTAGCTGGAGCCAGCCACTTGTGGTTAGAAAATAAAGTTAACACTTTCAGTCCTGACCGAAGGGTCTGTCACAGACAACCTTTCTTACGTTATAGTCCAGAAGTGGCTAGGTTTGCCACAATGCTCCCCCAGAACCAAGCCGGCATACACAGTCTGATCCCAACGGATCGGCTTGGGGATGTCCGGGGCAACAACTTTCGGCTCAAGTAAGCTACGGGGTGTTCTCCGCCATCTGCTCCAACTTGGCTCAGTACTGCCCCCACCCCAAACATGGAAGCGTCTCTTCCCGGAGGGACTGGGCTTGGGTAGTCACAGGGTTAACATTAGCGGGATCCATGGGAGCATAGGCAGAAACAAGGGGGGCCAAGTCATTTCCAAGGAGAACATCAGCAGGTAAGTCCTTCTTGACCCCCACATTCACAAGTCTAGCGCCCACTCCCCAATCCAAATGTACCCTGGCAACAGGTAGGCGGAACACAGTGCCCCCTGCTACCCTCACAGCCACAGTGTCTCCAGTGTGCTGTTTCTCAGGCACCAAGTTCTCTTGAAGCAAGGTCATGGTAGCACCAGTATCCCGTAGACAACTGACCTCCCTCCCATTCACTTTAACCCGTTGCCGGTTATTCCGGTGGGCAGCTTGCACGGGGTCTGCTTCATGTAGGCTGCCCCAGCATTCTGGCACCTCTACGTAGCGGGCCACAGGCTGAGGATTATGTGGGATTCCGCCAGCGGGTCTTCTCCAGGACTGTGCTTGATTCGCTGCATTTAGGGGACACTCTGGTCTTTTGTGCCCTAGTTGCTTACATCCAAAGCACCGAATAGGTTGTGAGTAGCCCCGCGAATTGAACCGGGCTCTCTGAGGGTAGTTCGTGGCCGGAGGCCGTGTGGTATAGCGGTGCGCCGGGGGTTGGTAACTGGCAGCTGCTGGGGTGACTGGGGGTCTGTACTCCACTCTAGCAGTGGGCAATCGGTATACTGCTCCCCCTGCCCCTCGTACTGCCACGGATCCGCCAGTGGGTGCTGTATCCGGCACCAAATGGGGAGCTATCAGGGTTAAAGTAGCTCCCGAATCCCGAAGTCCCTGGACCGACATCACCTCATGCAGAATTCCCAGGGGTTCCTCGGCTTGGGTGCTCAACACCTCATGAGCGGCTGGCTCCGTTTGGTAATGGTGAGCAGCCGCCCTTGGGGCCAGGTTCTGTCTGACCTGGTTCCAAGCTTGTCTGCTCCGATTTTGGGTGCACTCACGTGCCATATGTCCCCACTGCTTGCAGGTGTGGCATTGTATATTAGCCCGTCCGTTGTTAGGCTGTAGTCCATGGTGCCTCCTGGCATCAAAATGCTGGTCTGCTAATCTGGCTGCTTCGGTTAAGGTGAGGGGTTTTCGATCTCTCACCCATTCTTGGGCTTCTGGGGACAAGCCGTTAAAGAATTGCTCCAACAGCATCAGTTGTCGCAATTCTTCCATGGTGGTAGCTTGGCTGGCCTGTATCCACCCCTGAGATGCTTGATCCAGCTTGTGGGCCCACTCTGCATGGGAATCTCTTTCTGGCTTGCGCAGGCCTCTAAACTTGCGCCGGTATGCCTCTGAGGTAATGGCATATCTTTCCAAGATCGCTCTCTTCACTTTAGCGTAATCCTTGCTGTCCTCCCTGGGTACAGCGCGATACGCTTCCGCTGCTCTACCGGCTAGCTTGCCTGCTAGCACCGGCACCCATACGGACTGCTCCAAATCATGTAACTCGCACAGTCTCTCAAAATCCTGTAAATACCCATCAATCTCATCCTTCTCCTCACAAAACATTTTAAATGCATGGTATGGGATTTTGGGTCTTACTGGGTTGCTGAGTGCGTCCAAAATGGATTCTGCTCGGGAGGATGCATTCCGCGGACTGTGTGCCATCACGTACTCCTGCACATCTGCCATTACCACGGATAGCATATCCCGTGGTACAGGTTGGGGTAAAAATTCCAGCCTGGTCCTCATTTCCCTCTGGTATAGGGTCTCCTCCATGGCTGCTGGAGGCGTAGCGCTGCGAGCTCTGTCTCCCTCCATCAGCTCAGCAATTAATATAGCCTTGGGTTTGCTGCTGCCTATCTTTCCCCTGGCTTCTAGCAGTTCCTTTTACGTTTGTCTCTTTAGCTTAGAATAATCCATCTCCATTCACTTCGGTCCCTGGTACTCCTTCCATCTTAGTCAGTATTGTAGTAATCCCCCTCTTCCTGAGGTTACTGGCTTGTGTAGTTGCTCTTCTGGGCGATAAGGTTCATTCCGTCGCTTGCCACCAATTGTAACGGTACCAACCGGATACCAAGGGTTAACACCAGGGAACAATGTCCTGCATAGGGAATCAGCAGTTCACAACCCAGCCAGTTTTCAGGTTTTAAACAGAATAACACTTTATTTGAAGGCAGCATACAGATTTATACAGGTTTTTGACCCCCCCCCCCCCAGATGGGGGTGGAAAGAATGTTGTACATTAGATAAAAGGGAGAAGCGCCCTTGACATGATACAATAGGATTATATTACTTAAACACTTCAACCACAGGACACTCTTGACTCTCCTTATCACTTAGGCGTTTCTCTCTGGGGGTGATCAAACAATAGAATGCTAAGCATTAATTAGATTGTAGCTGGAGCCAGCCACTTGTGGTTAGAAAATAAAGTTAACACTTTCAGTCCTGACCGAAGGGTCTGTCACAGACAACCTTTCTTACGTTATAGTCCAGAAGTGGCTAGGTTTGCCACAATGCTCCCCCGTCTAATAAATATACATTACACAGTACAGTTACACTCATAATAACACTGTCTAATAAAATACATTACACAGTACAGTTACACTCATATTAACACTGTGTAATAAATATACATTACACAGTACCGTTAAACACATATTAACACTGTGTAATAAATATACATTACATAGTACAGTTACACTCATAATAACACTATCTAATAAAAATATATTACACAGTACAGTTACACTCATAATAACACTGTCTAATAAAAATACATTACACATTACAGATACACATATACTAACACTATCTAATAAAAAATATATTACACAGTACAGTTACACTCATATTAACACTGTCTAAAAATATACATTACACAGTACCGTTACACACATATTAACACTGTCTAATAAATATACATTACACAGTACAGTTACACTCATAATAACACTATCTAATAAAAATACATTACACAGTACAGTTCCACACATAATAATAACACTGTCTAATAAAAATACAATACACAGTACAGTTATACTCATATTAACACTGTCTAAAAATATACATTACACAGTACCGTTACACACATATTAACACTGTCTAATAAATATACATTACACAGTACAGTTACACTCATAATAACACTGTCTAATAAAAATACATTACACAGTACAGTTCACCAAAAAAAATAACACTATCTAATAAAAATACATTACACAATACAGTTACACTCATATTAACACTGTGTAATAAATATACATTACACAGTACTGTTACACACATATTAACACTGTCTAATAAATCTACATTACACAGTACAGTTACACTCATAATAACACTATCTAACAAAAATATATTACACAGTACAGTTACACACATAATAATAACACTATCTAATAAAAATACATTACATAGTACAGTTACACTCATATTAACACTGTATAATAAATATACATTACACAGTACAGTTGATCATCAGAGCCACTGACTTAGGGGAGTCTGAACATCTATCTGCAGGATAGTTACTTCAGGTATATTATTATTCCTGAAATTAATCTCCACAGCATCTGGCTTCTCTTCTACCACGTGACAGTTATGTCTGGTGTGAGACATGTTGGACTGCACATAATTAATAGGTCTTTTTACTTGTGACCAAATTATATTATTTATGCAATCAATCAATATGGTGCTTAATCGCTTCAGGAGATCAATATCAATGATTAAACAATCAGTTGGCAGATCCAATATAATGACAGGGTATCTTATGACCCTGTTCCCCAGCTTTAGCTTTAACCATGCCGTACCCCAAACTTTGAGGGAATCACCCCCAACACCTATCAGTGAACCATCAAATTTCCTTAGCTTAGGTTTGTGGGGTGTTAGCTCATCTAGCTGTGTGTAGTACCTGTGGGATAGAATAGTTGCCTGAGATCCAGTATCAATTAATCCCATGATAGGGTTAGTAACAGAATCCTGGATCTCAGTTGATACATAATATCTCCCTGCAATTTCTACCATTTCACACATAAAGTTATCATGTTTAAACATTGGTGGACTTTGCCAAGGTTTACTTGGATTCATTACATCACCTAACGTGGCACAATCCTTATCGACCACTTCATCTGTAATAGGGATAACGGATTTCCTGAATACTGCACTGCAGTTAGGGGATACTTCCTCCTGTAGGGATTGTTCTGCACGTTCATCTGTGGAAATTTTGCTTAGGGACAACTGAAAAATAGGAAAGTCATTAATACTTCCAGACTGGGGACACCTGTCATGACATTCAGGCCTTTCGTTGCTGGGCTGTAGGGAGAGAATTTGATTAGTATCATTTTTAACATTCATTATCTCATTTGGTATTTCTCTCCCCACAGATAATATCTGAGTATTTATGACTGTGCCTGTGGCCCACTGTTGACCACTGGCTGTACCCCTAAAAAAGTATTATTCAATTGCTGAGCCGTAAACGCTTGACTCATATTAGCGAATTGTAGAGCCCATACAGTAGATAAGAGGGCTTTTTCGCAATCACTAAATTTTATTTCTACTGGGGATAGAGTTTTGCTCGCATAAGCAATGAGTTTAATTAAATTATCATGCTTTTGGTATAAGACAGCACTCATGCTTATATCTGTGTAACCTGTTTCTAAGTAGAAAGGTTTACCACCTTCAGGGTACGCTAAGCAAGGTGCTTGAGTGAGTTTTCTCTTCAGCTCTCTTATGTCTGTCTATTGAGTCTCACTCCAGAGCCATTTCACATCCTTCTTTAGAAGATGTAGCAGTGGTTTAGCTAATTCTGCATAATTATCAATAAATTTGCGAGAATAATTTATCATACCCAGTAATGATCTTAATTCCTTTAAGTTAGTTGGGTTTTTAGAATTTGTTATAGCTTCCACCTTTTTCTTCTGAGGATTTAACCCTTCAGAAGTAACTTCATGTCCCAAGAAATTCACACGGTTACTGCACCATTGGGTTTTTTGTAGGGATAGCTTTGGAGCCTGCCCTTTTAAGTTGGCTGAGGACATGTTTAAGCTCCGTGATGTGTCTTTCAAAGTCTGTGCTTTTGATTAACACATCATCAACATAAGATAAAGTCCCCCTTTACAGTACATCAGACATAGCCTTATGCATGAATACAGCAAATTCATGCCCTGAATTTATGTATCGAAACGGAAGTCTTTGGAATGCATACTGGACCTTTTGGAAGGAGAATGCAAGCTTATACTGGTCTTCCTCATGTACCTTTATGGTCCAGTATCCCTGCGCGCAATCAATGGCAGTGAATATTTTATATCCCTGCATCTGTGCTAGGCACTGGTCAATGTATGGTACAGGCCAGCCAGACATATATATACTCGATTGTTCAGCTGTCTTAAGTTGTTTATTAGGTTTAAGAATACCTAGAATAGGATTATTATAAGAGCTATGCACCTGTCTGATGATACCCCTTTCTTCTAAGTTCCCTATGATTTCTGCAAGAGCATCATAGGAGGCTAAAGGGAGTCTGTGTTTAACAAATACAGGTGGTGCATTGTGATCGGTTTGGATTCTTGCAATGTGTAGGTCTTTAGTCCCACAGTCATAAGAATCCCTAGCAAAAATGTCCTGGTATTCCATAAGGAGTTCTCGTAGCTGTCAGTGTTTTCCATCATTGGAACAGCCATCAGCTAAGGAGATTTGCTCTTCAAATATTTGCTGAAATCCTAGAAAGATTTCAGGCTGTACTATCTCATAGGCTTCTTCCAACCTAGAGGTGAGATCCCCTTGATTATAATTTACCTTGCCCCCATGATTCTCGGTATTGGGGTATTCTTGCTTTTTGATCGGCTGATCAAATACTAGGGAGTCCTCTTCAATTTTACAGATGCCTTCCTCTGAGCTGAAGGGATAAATATACTGAATTGTAAACAATCCCTCTGGCATAGATGCAAACGATTGTTCTATTAGCTCAATTATATTATTCTGGAATCCAAAAGTGTAATAACTGGATTCCAGCGCATACCCTATGGTAGTTCCCTTGGGTAAGATGATATCCTGTGGGGTCATGTTATGCACAATAACATGTATTGGAATATTTCCAATATTTACCATGGGAGTATGGGTCATTGTTATACCCAGATTTTGCACCCTATGGGAGATGCATATTAGCGTTTCAGAAGTTCTTAATTTCTGACCCCTTTTTACCTGTAACGGTAAGAGAAATTAATCAGTCCCAGCAGGGATTACAACAGCATATGGCAATTGCTTGTTTGATTTAAGGGCAGCATTTTCATCCTGAAATACTTCAGGGTCCCCCTTTAACCTGCTTCAGAGGCAAGAGTTAATCAAATCTATTTGTATGGCATATTTATGTAAGAGATCATTGCCAATGTATATTTGATTATGGGCAGTATTTAAATCTAAAAATAGGTGTTTTGCTGTTTTATTACCTATAGAGATAGATAATAAACATTTAGCTGTGATATTATAGCTTTCAGACCTGTCATCCAGGCCATGGACACAGTGGCTTTGGGTAGAAAGATATTTAATCACTTGAGGTTCAGCTATCTGCGCTAATAAGCCTTTGCTTATATATCTAGCTTCCTACTTTAAGCTCAATTTGGCATACTTGGTTTTCCCAAGGTCATGCATTTGCATAGGTATAAATAGATCCTCTTTAACTTTCGCAATTCCTGCAAGGAATTGCGAATTTTCTCCCCCTTTAGGGGATTTAGGGTCCCCTTTTTAGAGAGATATTGTTAATACATCGGCATCTAAGGAAATATTGTCTATCTTTCCAGACGGAATTTTAAAAGTATGATCATCAGAGCCACTTAGGGGAGTCTGATCATCTATCTGCAGGATAGTTACTTCAGGTACAGAGTTATTCTTGAAATGAATCTCCACAGCATCTGGCTTCTCTTCCACCACGTGACTGGTGTGAGACATGTTGGACCGCTCATAATAGGTATTTCTTTTGCATGATGTACAGAGTCCACGGATTCATCCTAACTTGTGGGATATTGTCCTTCCTGACAGGAAGTAGCAAAGAGAGCACCACAGCAGAGCTGTCTATATAGCTCCCCCCTTAACTCCACCCCCCAGTCATTCTCTTTGCTGGCTCTAAGCAGGAAGAGTAAAGAGAAGAGGTGTTAAACTGTTAGTTTTATTTTATCTTCAATCAAGTGTTTGTTATTTTTAAATGGTACCAGTGTTGTACTATTTACTCTAAGGCAGGACATAGATGAAGATTTCTGCCTGGAGGATGATGATCTTAGAATTTGTAACTAAGGTCCACTGCTGTTCCCACAGAAGCTGAGGAGTACAGGAAAACTTCAGTGTGAGGAACGGTTTCTTGCTATACAGCAATGAGGTATGTTTAGTCATATTTTCTGCAGAGACTGTGTTAACTCAGAAAGGCTGACAGTGTCCCCATTAGGGGAAGGGTAAGCAGTAATCCTAGTGTTATCAGAGGTTTTTACTAGCTTGCATAAAGGGTTAATTTTTTGTGGGCACTCAGTTTGTTATGTGAATTTGGGACAAACGTTTTTGTGTCTGGGAGTAATGTTTTCTGTTTTATGGGACATTTGCTTGAGGGTTCTTTGGGGTTGTTTATAACTCACATGGCTTTCAGGCAGGGTTTGTTAGTTTTGTGTAGGCCCCAGCAACATCGAGTGAGGTGGGCGGGGCTTACATTTACAAGCAGCAAGCAACTTCTCCTGAGGTCCTGATAGTCTTCTGAGGGACTAATTGAAGCTTTAAACCCCATATTATCGCTTTCTAAGGGCAGGTGGGGCCACAGCAGAGCTGTGGCAAGGTGCTAATAGGGGTTTTTAACCGGTTTTAGACAATTATCAATCCTTTTTTTTCATTTGGGGGTTTATTGCTTATTTACTTGTGGTGCAATCCTTCTAAAGCTTAGTGGGTACACTGTTAAAATTTCAGAAAAATTGAAGCAATTTTAACCTGTTTTGCAGTTTGTGTATGCCTTTTTTTCTCTTAAAGGCACAGTACCGTTTTTGCAAATTGTGTTTATTTCATTAAATAAAGTGTTTTCCAAGCTTGCTTGCTTTATTACTAGTCTGTTAAACATGTCTGACACTGAGGAAACTCATTGTTCAATTTGTTTAGAAGCCATTGTGGAACCCCCCCTTAGAATGTGTCCCACTTGTACTGATATGTCTATAAATTGCAAACAGCATATTTTGACTTATAAAAGTTTGGCATTAGATGATTCTCAGACAGAAGGAAATCAGGTTTTGCCATCTAGTTCTCCCCAAGTGTCACAACCAGTTACGCCCGCACAAGCAACGCCAAGTACTTCTAGTGCGTCTAATTCTTTCACCTTGCAAGATATGGCTTCAGTTATGAATACTACCCTCACAGAGGTTTTATCTAAACTGCCAGGGTTGCAAGGGAAGCACAGTAGCTCTGGGTTAAGAACAAATGCTGACCCTTCTGACGCTTTAGTTGCCGTATCCGATATTCCCTCACAATGTTCTGAGGTAGGGATGAGGGATTTGCTGTCTGAGGGAGAGATTTCTGATTCAGGAAAGATGTTCTCTCAGACAGATTCAGATATGACGGCATTTAAATTTAAGCTAGAGCACCTCCGCTTATTGCTCAGGGAGGTTTTAGCTACTCTGGATGATTGTGACCCTATTGTAGTTCCAGAGAAATTGTGTAAAATGGACAAATATTTAGAGGTTCCTGTTTACACTGATGTGTTTCCGGTCCCTAAGAGGATTTCGGACATTGTTACTAAGGAGTGGGATAAACCAGGTATTCCGTTCTCTCCCCTTCCTATTTTTAAGAAAATGTTTCCCATTTCTGACACCATAAAGGACTCATGGCAGACGGTCGCTAAGGTGGAGGGAGCTATTTCTACCCTGGCTAAGCGTACAACTATACCTATTGAAGACAGTTGTGCTTTCATTGCTCCTATGGATAAAAAATTAGAGGGTCTCCTAAAGAATTTTTTTTGTTCATCAAGGTTTTCTTCTTCAACCTATAGCGTGCATTGTTCCTGTAACCACTGCAGCTGCCTTTTGGTTTGAGGCTCTAGAAGAGGCTCTTCAGATGGAGACCCCACTAGATGATATTTTGTACAGAATTAAGGCTCTTAAGTTGGCTAATTCTTTTATTACAGACGCCGCTTTTCATCTTGCTAAATTAGCGGCTAAGAATTCAGGTTTTGCCATTTTAGCGCGTAGAGCGTTATGGCTTAAGTCCTGATCAGCTGATGTGTCATCTAAATCTAATTTTTTGTCCATCCCTTTCAAAGCTAAGACCCTATTCGGGCCTGCATTGAAAGAGATCATTTCAGACATTACTGGAGGGAAGGGTCATACCCTCCCTCTGGATAAGTCAAATAAGACAAGGACCAAACAAAATAATTTTCGTTCCTTTCGAAACTTCAAGAGTGGTCCCTCTACTTCTTCCCCTGCTGCAAAGAAAGAGGGGAACTTTGCTCAATCCAAGCCAACCTGGAGATCTAATCAGGCTTGGAACAAGGGTAAACAGGCCAAAAAGCCTGCTGCTGCCACTAAGGATCTAGCAGAGGGCAGACCCTCTCTCTTTGCTCAGGCCTGGGCAAGAGACGTTCAAGTAGAAATTGTAACCCAGGGATACCTTCTAGATTTCAAGGATTCCCCTCCAAGGGGGAGGTTCCATCTTTCTCAATTGTCTGTAAACCCGACAAAAAGAGAGGTGTTCTTACACTGTGTAGAAGACCTTTTTACCATGGGAGTGATCTGCCCATTTCCAAAAGCAGAACAGGGGCAGGGGTTCTACTCCAATCTGTTTATAGTTCCCAAAAAGGAGGGAACCTTCAGACCAATTCTGGATTTCAAGATCCTAAACCAATTCCTAAGAGTTCCATCTTTCAAGATGGAGACCATTCGGACTAACTTACCATTGATCCAGGAGGGTCAATATATGACCACGTGGACTTAAAGGATGCGTATCTGCAGATTCCTATCCACAAAGATCATCACCAGTTCCTCAGGTTCACCTTTCTGGACAAGCATTATCAGTTTGTGGCTCTTCCTTTCGGGTTGGCCACGGTGCCACAAATCTTCACAAAGGTGCTAGGGTCCCTTCTGGCGGTTCTAAGGCCACGGGGCATAGCAGTGGCGCCTTATCTAGATGACATTCTAATTCAAGCGTCGTCCTTCCAACTAGCCAAGTCTCACACGGTCTTAGTGTTTGCCTTTCTAAGGTCTCACGGGTGGAAAGTGAACGTAAAAAATAGTTCTCTTTCCCCCCTCACAAGAGTTTCATTTCTAGGGACTCGGATAGACTTGGTGGACATGAAAATATTTCTGACGGAGGTCAGGAAATCAAAGATTTTGTCCACCTGCCGAGCTCTTCATTCCATTCCTTGGCCGTCAGTGGCTCAGTGTATGGAGGTAATCGGACTAATGGTAGCGGCAATGGACATAGTTCCGTTTGCTCGCTTGCATCTCGGACCACTGCAACTATGCATGCTCAATCAGTGGAATGGGGATTATGTGGATTTATCTCCTCAGATAAATCTGGATCAAGAGACCAGAGACTCTCTTCTTTGGTGGTTGTCACAGGATCATCTGTCCCAGGGAATGTGTTTCCGCAGGCCAGAATGGGTTATAGTGATGACAGACGCCAGTCTTCTGGGCTGGGGTGCAGTCTGGAATTCTCTGAAAGCTCAGGGTTTGTGGACTCGGGAGGAGGCTCTCCTACCGATAAATATTCTGGAATTAAGAGCGATATTCAATGCTCTCTAGGCATGGCCTCAGCTGGCTTCGGCCAGATTCATCAGGTTTCAGTCGGACAACATCACGACTGTGGCTTATATCAATCATCAGGGCGGAACAAAGAGTTCCTTAGCGATGATAGAGATCTCAAGGATAATCTAATGGGCAGAGGCTCACTCTTGCCATCTGTCAGCGATCTATATCCCAGGTGTAGAGAACTGTGAGGCAGATTTTCTAAGTCGTCAGACTTTTCATCCGGGGGAGTGGGAACTCCATCCGAAGGTGTTCAGCTGGTTCGGCTATGGGACACACCAGAGTTGGATCTGATGGCGTCTCGTCAGGACGCCAAACTTCCTTGTTACGGCTCCAGGTCAAGGGATCATCAGGCTGTACTTATAGATGCTCTAGCACTACTTTGGTCGTTCAACCTGGCTTATGTTTTTCCACCTTTCCCTCTCCTTTCACGTCTGATTGCCAGAATCAAACAGGAGAGAGCATCAGTGATTTTGATAGCGCCTGCGTGGCCACGCAGGACTTGGTATGCAGACCTGGTGGACATGTCATCCCTTCCACCATGGTCTCTGCCATTGAGACAGGACCTTCTGATTCAAGGTCCATTCAAGCATCCGAATCTAATTTCTCTGCAACTGACTGCTTGGAGATTGAACGCTTGATTCTATCAAAGCGGGGTTTCTCTGAGTCAGTCATAAATACCTTGATTCAGGCTTGAAAGCCTGTTACCAGGAAAATTTATCATAAGATATGGCGTAAATATCTTTTTTGGTGCGAATCCAAGGGCTTCTCCTGGAGTAAAATCAGGATTCCTAGGATTTTGTCTTTTCTCCAAGAAGGATTGGAGAAAGGATTATCAGCTAGTTCCCTAAAGGGACAGATATCCGCTCTGTCTATTTTGTTGTACAAGCGTCTGGCAGATGTTCCAGACGTTCGGGCTTTTTGTCAGGCTTTAGTTAGAATTAAGCCTGTGTTTAAACCTATTGCTCCACCATCTAAATTTAGTTCTTAGAGTTCTTCAGGGGGTTACGTTTGAACCCATGCATTCCATAGATATTAAGCTTTTATCTTGGAAAGTTTTGTTCCTAGTTGCTATCTCTTCAGCTTGAAGAGTTTCTGAACTATCTGCATTACAATGTCACTCTCCTTATCTTGTGTTCCATGCTGATAAGGTGGTTTTGCGTACCAAGCCTGGGTTCCTACCTAAGGTTGTTACTAACAGGAATATCAATCAAGAAATTGTTGTTCCTTCTCTGTGTCCTAATCCTTCTTGTAAGAAGGAACGTCTGTTGCACAACTTGGATGTGGTTCGTGTTTTGAAATTTTATTTGCAGGCAACCAAAGATTTTCGTCAAACATCTTCTTTGTTTGTTGTCTATTCTGGAAAGCGTAGGGGTCAAAAGGCTACGGCGACTTCTCTTTCCTTTTGACCGAAAAGCATCATCCGTTTGGCTTATGAGACTGCTGGACAGCAGCCTCCTGAAAGGATTACAGCTCATTCTACTAGAGCGGTAGCTTCCACATGGGCTTTTAAAAATGATGCTTCTGTTGAACAGATTTGTAAGGCTGCGACTTGGTCGTCGCTTCATACCTTTTCAAAATTTAATTAATTTGATACTTTTGCTTCTTCGGAGGCTATTTTTGGGAGAAAGGTTTTGCAAGCAGTGGTGCCTTCCCTTTAGGTTCCTGTCTTGTCCCTCCCTTCATCCGTTTCCTAAAGCTTTGGTATTGGTATCCCACAATTTAGGATGAATCCGTGGACTTGGTACATCATGCAAAAGAAAACAAAATTTATGCTTACCTGATAAATTTCTTTCTTTTGTGATGTACCGATTCCACGGCCCGCCCTGTCGATTCAAGACAGATAGTATTTTTTTATGTAAACTTCAGTCACCTCTGCACCTTATAGTTTCTCCTTTTCTTCCTTGGCCTTCGGTCGAATGACTGGGGGGTGGAGTTAAGGGGGGAGCTATATAGACAGCTCTGCTGTGGTGCTCTCTTTGCTACTTCCTGTCAGGAAGGACAATATCCCACAAGTTAGGATGAATCCCTGGACTCGGTGCATCGCAAAAGAAAGAAATTTATCAGGTAAGCATAAATTTTGTTTTTTATTTGTGACCAAATTACATTATTTATGCAATCAATTATAGTGCTTAATCACTTCAGGAGATCAATACCAATGATTAAACGATCAGTTGGCAGATCCACTATAATGACAGGGTGTCTTATGACCCTGTTCCCTAGCTTTAGCTATAACCATGCCGTACCCCAAACTTTGAGGGAATCACCCCCAACACCTATCAGTGAACCATCAAATTCCCTTAACTTAGGTTTGTGGGATGTTAGCTCATCTAGCTGTGTGTAGTACCTGTGGGACAGAATAGTTGCCTGAGATCCAGTATCAATTAATCCCATGATAGGGTTAGTAACATAATCCTGGATCTCAGTTGATACATAATATCTCCCTGCAGTTTCTACCATTTCACACATAAAGTTATCATGTCTAAACATTGGTGGACTTCGCTACGGGTTACTTGGATTCATTACATCACCTAATGCAGCACAATCCTTATCGACCGCTTCCTCTGTAATAGGGATAACGGATTTCCTGAATACTGCACTGCAGTTAGGGGATACTTCCTCCTGTATGGATTGTTCTGCGCATTCATCTGTGGGAATAATGCTTAGGGACAACTGAAAAATAGGAAAGTCATTAATACTTCCAGACTGGGGACCCCTGTCATGACATTCAAGTCTTTCGTTGCTGGGCTGTAATTGTTTGGAATAACGTGCTTTAAAACATCAGGTATGATGTTGTATCGATCAGGTAGTGTACGGGTTACGCCCGCTTCACAGTGACAGACCAAACTCCCCGTTTAACGCACCGCAAACAACCGCAAACAGTCCATTTGCACAACCGTAAACTCCCCATTTGCACAAGGTTGGATACCAAGCTAGCCATGTCCCGTTCCTTGTCCTCACTGATGACATTGAAGGTCTCTTCCTCCACCCAACCACGTACAACACCAAGGGTCCCCGAAAGGTGACAACAAGCCCCCTAGGACGCCTGCTGTGTTTGGTCTTCCACCTCCTCAAAGCCACCTTCCTCCTCTGACTCCTCTTCTTCAGACTCCTCTCTCTGCGTTGCCTCTCTCTGCGTTATTATAAGGTGTGTTAAGTAGTACTATTCCTATCAGTTTAATCCCTGTTACGTCCCCTATCAGGGGACGTGTATATGGCATGGTTTTTAGGAACCGGGAGATGGAAAAAGATGCTTGGTCGGTCCTCCTACTTCAAATTTGGGGCACTGCGCGTGAAATCGTGGCCGGACTTTTAGCCGACGGACATTTGGCAGACGGACATTTTGGATGAAACACAAGTGGATGTCAGATAACAGTCCGGCCACAAGATTGATAGATTTGATAGATAGATAGATAGATAGATACATAGATTAGATAGATAGATCAATAGATGCAATAGATACATTTGATAGATACGATAGATAGATTTGATAGATAAATAGATAGATTTGATAGATAGATAATTTCCCAGACAGAGAATTACAAGACGTGCGGTCTGGGACCCATGGTAAGGTTCCCAGAGGCAGTTGCGGCGCCAGGGGACGTGTATATGGCATGGATTTTAGGAACCGGGAGATGGAAAAAGATGCTTGGTCGGTCCTCCTACTTCAAATTTGGGGCACTGCGAGTGCAATCTACTGTGCCACCAGATATGAGTGGTGTGTTAAGTAGTACTATTCTTATCAGTTTAATCCCTCTTACGTCCCCTATCAGGGGACGTGTATATGGCATAGATTTTTAGGAACCGGGAGATGGAAAAAGATGCTTGGTCGGTCCTCCTACTTCAAATTTGGGGCACTGCGCGTGCAATCTACTGTGCCACCAGATATGAGTGGTGTGTTAAGTAGTACTATTCTTATCAGTTTAATCCCTGTTACTTCCCCTATCAGGGGACGTGTATATGGCATGGATTTTAGGAACCGGGAGATGGAAAAAGATGCTTGGTCAATCCTCCTACTTCAAATTAGGGGCACTGCGCGTGCAATCTACTGTGACACCAGATATGAGTGGTGTGTTAAGTAGTACTATTCTTATCAGTTTAATCCCTGTTACGTCCCCTATCAGGGGACGTGTATATGGCATGGATTTTAGGAACCGGGAGATGGAAAAAGATGCTTGGTCGGTCCTCCTACTTCAAATTGGGGCACTGCGGTTGCAATCGTGGCCGGACTTTTAGCCGACGGACATTTGGCCGACGGACATTTGGGCGAAACACAAGGGGCTGTCAGATAACAGTCCGTCCACGAGATAGATAGATTTGATAGATAGATAGATAGATAGATAGATAGATACATAGATTAGATAGATAGATCAATAGATGCAATAGATACATCTGATAGATATGATAGATAGATAGATTTGATAGATAAATAGATAGATTTGATAGATAGATAATTTCCCAGACAGAGAATTACAAGACGTGCGGTTCTTATCAGTTTAATCCCTGTTACGTCCCCTATCAGGGGACGTGTATATGGCATGGATTTTAGGAACCGGGAGATGGAAAAAGATGCTTGGTCGGTACTCCTACTTCAAATTTGGGGCACTGCGCTTGCAATCGTGGCTGGACTTTTAGCCGACGGACATTTGGCAGATGGACATTTGGCCGACAGACATTTGGCCGAAACACAAGTGGCTGTCAGATAACAGTCCGGCCACGAGATAGATAGATTTGATAGATAGATAGATACATAGATAGATAGATCAATAGATGCAATAGATACGATAGATAGATACGATAGATAGATTTGATAGATAAATAGATAGATTTGATAGATAGATAATTTCCCAGACAGAGAATTACAAGAAGTGCGGTCTGCGACCCATGGTAAGGTTCCCAGAGGCAGTTGCGGTGCCAGGGGACATGTATATGGCATGAATTTTAGGAACCGGGAGATGGAAAAAGATGCTTGGTCGGTCCTCCTACTTCAAATTTGGGGCACTGCGCTTGCAATCGTGGCCGGACTTTTAGCCGACGGACATTTGGCCGATGGACATTTGGCCGAAACACAAGTGGCTGTCAGATAACAGATGCTTGGTCGGTCCTCCTACTTCAAATTTGGGGCACTGAGCGTGCAATCTAATGTGCCACCAGATAGGAGTGGTGTGTTAAGTAGTACTATTCCTATCAGTTTAATCCCTGTTACGTGCCTTTTTTTTGGTTTGATTTTTGAAGCCACAGTGCAGCACAAGAGGCCAGAAAAATTTGACATGTGCACATGCCTGAAAAATTAGGTATTGTTGCAGCCGCTGCTGTAGCAGCGGCCAGAAAAATTGATGTTTGTTTCCCAGGCAGAAAGTGCCCTAAAACATTGCGGCTTGAACCCTAGTTGGTGGCGGATAAGTCACGCAAGTCATCCGGCATTCGAAGATAAAATACAGCACCGTGTGGACCATTTTTAGCCCAAGGCAGCTCATCTCATCAGGCCTTTTTTACTCGAATGTATCGCCCAATTTCAGTCCCTTCGGGATCCATCCCTCATTCATCTTAATAAAGGTGAGGTAATCTAGACTTTTTGACCTAGGCGACTTCTCTTCTCAGTGACAATACCTCCTGCTGCACTGAAGGTCCTTTCTGACAGGACACTTGAAGCGGGGCAGGCCAGAAGTTCTATCGCAAATTGGGATAGCTCAGGCCACAGGTCAAGCCTGCACACCCAGTAGTCAAGGATTTCATCGCTCCTCAGTGTCGAGATCTGCAGTTAAGGCGAGGTAGTCTGCTACCTGTCGGTCGAGTCGTTCTCTGAGGGTGGACCCCGAAGGGCTGTGGCGATGCATAGGAGTTAAAAAGCTCTGCATGTCCTCCATCAACAACACGTCTGTAAAGTGTCCTGTCCTTGCCAGCGTGGTCGTGGGAGTCAGAGGATTACTTTCACCTCTTCCACTGTTAGATTCCCGTTGTGCTGTGACATCAAACTTATACGCTGTGTAAAGCATACTTTTTAATTTATTTTGGAACTGCTGCATCATTTCCGACTTGCGGTAATTCGGTAACATTTCAGGCACTTTATGCTTATACCGGGGGTCTAGTAGCGTGGACACCCAGTACAGATCGTTCTCCTTCAGCTTTTTTATACGAGGGTCACTCAACAGGCACGACAGCATGAAAGACCCCATTTGCACAAGGTTGGATGCTGAGCTACTCATGTCCCGTTCCTCATCCTCAGTAATCTCACTGAAGGTATCTTCTTCCCCCAGCCACGTACAACACCACGGGTAACAGATAGGTGACAACGAGCACCCTGGGATGCCTGTTGTGGTTTGTCTTCCTCCTCCTCCTCAAGCCACATTCCTCCTCTGACTCCTCTTCCTCACAATCCTCTTCCAGCGTTGCCGCTGGTCCAGCAAGCGATGCTGATAAGGCTGTTTCTGGTGGTGATGGTAACCTGATCCAGCACTCTTCGCAGGCCACGCTCCAGGAAGAAAACAAATGGTATGATGTCGCTGATGGTGCCTTCGGTGCGACTGACTAGGTTTGTCACCTCCTCAAAAGGACGCATGAGCCTACAGGCAATGTGCATGAGCGTCCAGTAACAAGGCAAAAAAATTCCCAGCTCCGCAGAGGCTGTCCTAGCACCCCGGTCAACCAAATAGTCGTTAACGGCTTTCTCTTGTTGGAACAGGCGGTCGAACATTAGGAGTGTTGAATTCCAACGTTTCGGGCTGTTGCAAATCAAGCGCCTCACTGGCATGTTGTTTCGCCACTGGAGATCGAAAAAGTGCGCCATGGCCATGTAGGAATGCCTCAAATGGCCACACACCTTCCTGGCCTGCTTCAGGACGTCCTGTAAGCCTGGGTACTTATGCACAAAGCGTTGTACGATCAGATTACACACATGTGCCATACACGGCACATGTGTCAACTTGCCCAATTTCAATGCCGCCACCAAATTACTTCCATTGTCAGAAACCACTTTGCTGATCTCTAGTTGGGGCGGAGTCAGCCACTGATCCACCTGTGCGTTCAGGGTAGGCAGGAGTACTGGTCCGGTGTGACTCTCTGCTTTCAGGCAAGTCAACCCCAAGACGGCGTGACACTGCCGTATCCGGGATGTGGAATAGTACCTGCGGAGCTGGGGGGGTGCTGTTGATGTGGAGCAAGACGCAGCAGCAGAAGAGGACTCAGCCGAGGAGGTTATGGAAGAGGATGGAGTAGGAGGAGTAGAGGAGGTGGCAGCAGGCCTGCCTGCAAGTCGTAGCGGTGTCACCAACTCCTCCTCTGCAGAGCCACGCCTTCCATGCTTGGCAGCCGTCAGCAGGTTTACCCAATGCGCAGTGTAGGTGATATACCTGCCCTGACCATGCTTTGCAGACCAGCTATCAGTGGTCATATGGACCCTTGCACCAACACTGTGTGCCAGACATACCATTACTTCCTTTTGCACAATCGAGTACAGGTTGGGGATTGCCTTTTGTGCAAAGAAATTTCGTCCGGGTACCTTCCACTGCGGTGTCCCAATAGCTACAAATTTTTTGAACGCCTCAGACTCCACCAGCTTGTATGGTAAAAGTGGCGGGCTAAGAGTTCAGACAAGCCAGCTGTCAGACGCCAGGCAAGGGGGTGACTTTGTGACATTGGCTTCTTACGCTCAAACATGTCCTTGACAGACACCTGACTGTAGGCAGATGAGCAGGAACTGCTCCGGAAGAGAGACGGAGTGGTGGATGGTTGAGAGGGGGCAAGGAGGACAGCAGTGGTTGATGTGGCTGAAGATGCTGGACCAGGAGGAGGATGGCGGCTTTGAGTTTGTGTGCTGCTTCTACTCATGTGTTGATCCCATAGGCGTTTGTGATGTGCGATCATGTGCCTTCGCAAAGCAGTTGTACCTAGGTGGGTGTTGGACTTCCCACGACTCAGTTTCTTTTGGCACAGGTTGCAAATGGCATCGCTGTTGTCAGAGGCAGACACACAAAAAAATGCCACACTGCTGAGCTCTGTGATGACGGCATTCTGGTGGTGGCAACAGCATGCGTTGATTGGCGTGCTGTCTGGCTGACCCCGGGTGCCGATGCATGCTGTCTGACTGTGCCACTAGCTCCTTGCGACAACCTCCCCCTGCTTCCAACTCGTCTCCTCCTCCTCCTCTCTGTCTCCCCATCTGAACTTTTCCCCTGTTCTTCTTCTCTTCTAGCGGGCACCTACGTGACATCCACGGACGCATCGTCATCATCAACCGCTTCACTTGTATCTGACAAATCAACAAATCATCACACCATACGTCCATGTCTGTAATGCTGCCTGACTGAGACATATCACTGTTATCTACATCCTCTGTCAATGATGGTTGCGCATCAATCATTTCTTCCAACTGATGTGTAAAAAACTCCTCTGACAGATCAAGTGAAGCGGCTGTGGTGCTAGTACTGGTAGTGGCGGCAGGCGGGTGAGTGGTAGCTTGAGAGGTGCCCGAAGATGAGCTGGAGGAGGATGGTGCGTCAAGGTTCGGAGCGGAAGCTATAGAAGATTGGGTGTCCTGTGTTAAAAAGTCAACTATTTCCTCAGAACTTTTTGAGTTCATGGGATGTGGCCTCTGAACACTGGGCATTATTCTAGGGCCAAAGGGAATCACAGCACCACGACCACGACGGCACCTGCGGGGTGGCCTGCCTCTGCCTGTCATTTTTTTTACATGTACACTTACACTACTATTAAACAAGATATGAGTGGTGGCACTGGGCAAGTGGGAACAGTATACGCTGTGAGCCTGACACAAAAAAGCAGACTGATGTTTCACAGTCCAAAAAGTTTTTATTTTTTTAAATGTACACTTACACTACTGTTAAACAAGATATGAGTGGTGGCACTGGGCAAGTGGGCCCAGTATACGCTGTGAGCCTGACACAAAAAAAGCAGACTGATGTTTCACAGTCCAAAAAGTTTTTTTTGTTTTTAAATGTACACTTACACTACTATTAAACAAGATATGAGTGGTGCCACTGGGCAAGTGGGCACAGTATACGCTGTGAGCCTGACACAAAAAAGCAGACTGATGTTTCACAGTCCAAAAAGTTTTTATTTTTTTAAATGTACACTTACACTACTATTAAACAAGATATGAGTGGTGCCACTGGGCAAGTGGGCACAGTATAAGCTTTGATTCTGACACAAAAAAGCAGACTGATGTTTCACAGTCCAAAAAGTTTTTATTTTTTTAAATGTACACTTACACTACTATTAAACAAGATATGAGTGGTGGCACTGGGCAAGTGGGCCCAGTATACACTGTGAGCCTGACACAAAAAAAGCAGACTGATGTTTCACAGTCCAAAAAGTTTTTTTTGTTTTTAAATGTACACTTACACTACTATTAAACAAGATATGAGTGGTGCCACTGGGCAAGTGGGCACAGTATACGCTGTGAGCCTGACACAAAAAAGCAGACTGATGTTTCACAGTCCAAAAAGTTTTTATTTTTTTAAATGTACACTTACACTACTATTAAACAAGATATGAGTGGTGCCACTGGGCAAGTGGGCACAGTATAAGCTTTGATTCTGACACAAAAAAGCAGACTGATGTTTCACAGTCCAAAAAGTTTTTATTTTTTTAAATGTACACTTACACTACTATTAAACAAGATATGAGTGGTGGCACTGGGCAAGTGGGCACAGTATACGCTGTGAGCCTGACACAAAAAAGCAGACTGATGTTTCACAGTCCAAAAAGTTTTTATTTTTTTAAATTTACACTTACACTACTATTAAACAAGATATGAGTGGTGGCACTGGGCAAGTGGGCACAGTATACGCTGTGAGCCTGACACAAAAAAGCAGACTGATGTTTCACAGTCCAAAAAGTTTTATTTTTTTTAATGTACACTTACATTACTATTAAACAAGATATGAGTGGTGGCACTGGGCAAGTGGGCACAGTGTACACTGTGAGCCTGACACAAAAAAGCAGACTGATGTTTCACAGTCCAAAAAGTTTTTATTTTTTTAAATGTACACTTACACTACTATTAAACAAGATATGAGTGGTGGCACTGGGCAAGTGGGCCCAGTATAAGCTGTGAGCCTGACACAAAAAAGCAGACTGATGTTTCACAGTCCAGATTTTTTTTTCTTTTAAATTTACACTACTGTTACACCAGATATGAGTGGTGGCACTGGGCAAGTGGGCACAGTATACGCTGTGAGCCTGGCACACACGCTGGCAGGCAGGCAACTGCAATTAGATTACACAAGCAGACTGATGTTTCACAGTCAAAAAAGTTTTTTTTTTTAAATTTACACTACTGTTACACTAGATATGAGTGGTGGCACTGGGCAAATGGGCCTGGCACACACGCTGGCAGGCAGGCAACTGCAATTAGATTACACTAGCAGACTGATGTTTCACAGTCAAAAAAGTTTTTTTTTTTAAATTTACACTACTGTTACACCAGATATGAGCGGTGGCACTGGGCAAGTGGGCCTGGCACACACGCTGGCAGGCAGGCAACTGCAATTAGATTACACAAGCAGACTGATGTTTCACAGTCAAATTTTTTTTTTTTTTAAATTTACGCTACTGTTACACCAGATATGAGTGGTGGCACTGGGCAAGTGGGCCTGACACACACGCTGGCAGGCAGGCAACTGCAATTAGATTACACAAGCAGACTGATGTTTCACAGTCAAAAAAGTTTTTTTTAAAAATTTACACTACTGTTACAACAGATATGAGTGGTGGCACTTGCCTTTCAGAGTTAGGTAATTGCCTAAGGGGAAGTTATGAGTGTTGGCACTGGGCAAGTGGGCCCAGTATAAGCTGTGAGCCTGAAACAAAAAAGCAGACTGATGTTTCCCAGTCAAAAAAGTTTTTTTTGTTTTTAAATGTACACTTACACTACTATTAAACAAGATATGAGTGGTGGCACTGGGCAAGTGGTCACAGTATACGCTGTGAGCCTGACACAAAAAAGCAGACTGATGTTTCACAGTCCAAAAAGTTTTTTGTTTTTAAATTTACACTACTGTTACACCAGATATGAGTGGTGGCACTGGGCAAGTGGGCACAGTATACGCTGTGATCCTGGCACACACGCTGGCAGGCAGGCAACTGCAATTAGATTACACAAGCAGACTGATGTTTCACAGTCAAAGTTTTATTTTAAAATTTACACTACTGTTACACCAGATATGAGTGGTGGCACTGGGCAAGTGGGCCTGGCACACACGCTGACAGGCAGGCAACTGCAATTAGATTACACTAACAGACTGATGTTTCACAGTCAATTTTTTTTTTTTTTTTTATTTACACTACTGTTACACCAGATATGAGTGGTGGCACTGGGCAAGTGGGCCTGGCACACGCACTGGCAGGCAGGCAACTGCAAGTAGATTACACAAGCAGACTGATGTTTCACAGTCAAAAAAGTTTTTTGTTTTTAAATTTACACTACTGTTACACCAGATATGAGTGGTGGCACTGGGCAAGTGGGCCTGGCACACACGCTGGCAGGCAGGCAACTGCAATTAGATTACACAAGCAGACTGATGTTTCACAGTCAAAAAAGTTTTTTTGTTTTTAAATTTACACTACTGTTACACCAGATATGAGTGGTGGCACTGGGCAAGTGGGCACAGTATACACTGTGATCCTGGCACACACGCTGGCAGGCAGGCAACTGCAATTAGATTACACAAGCAGACTGATGTTTCACAGTCAAAGTTTTATTTTAAAATTTACACTACTGTTACACCAGATATGAGTGGTGGCACTGGGCAAGTGGGCCTGGCACACACGCTGGCAGGCAGGCAACTGCAATTAGATTACACTAACAGACTGATGTTTCACAGTCAATTTTTTTTTATTTTTTTATTTACACTACTGTTACACCAGATATGAGTGGTGGCACTGGGCAAGTGGGCCTGGCACACGCACTGGCAGGCAGGCAACTGCAAGTAGATTACACAAGCAGACTGATGTTTCACAGTCAAAAAAGTTTTTTGTTTTTAAATTTACACTACTGTTACACCAGATATGAGTGGTGGCACTGGGCAAGTGGGCCTGGCACACACGCTGGCAGGCAGGCAACTGCAATTAGATTACACAAGCAGACTGATGTTTCACAGTCAAAAAAGTTTTTTTTTTTTTAAATTTACACTACTGTTACACCAGATATGAGTGGTGGCACTGGGCAAGTGGGCCTGGCACACACACTGGCAGGCAGGCAACTGCAAGTAGATTACACAAGCAGACTGATGTTTCACAGTCAAAAAAGTTTTTTGTTTTTAAATTTACACTACTGTTACACCAGATATGAGTGGTGGCACTGGGCAAGTGGGCCTGGCACACACGCTGGCAGGCAGGCAACTGCAATTAGATTACACTAGCAGACTGATGTTTCACAGTCAAAAAAGTTTTTTTTTTTTAATTTACACTACTGTTACACCAGATATAAGTGGTGGCACTGGGCAATTGGCTTGGCAGGCAGGCAACTGCAATTAGATTACACAGGAAAAAAAAATGATATTCTAGCCCTAAAAAGGGCTTTTTGGGGTGCTGTCCTTACAGCAGAGATCAGATGAGTCCTTCAGGACTGTAGTGGAAACTGAATACACTAGCCTAGCTATCAATTTCCCTATTAAATCACCAGCAGCTACACTGTCCCTCCTCTCACTAACAATGCAGCTTCCGAATGAATCTAAAATGGCTGCTGTCCAGGAGCTGGGAGGGTCTGGGAGGGAGGGTCTGCTGCTGATTGGCTGGAATGTGTCTGCAGACTGTGAGATACAGGGTCAAAGTTTACTCAATGATGACAAATAGGGGCGGATCGAACATCGCATATGTTCGCCCGCCGTGGCGAACGCGAACATGCTATGTTCGCCGGGAACTATTCGCCGGCGAACTATTCACGACATCACTACTGAGGTGTAATAATTATCTTGCCCTTCAGAGTTAGGTAATTGCCTAAGGGGAAAGTTATCTCTGGGTCTGAATTAGGGTCATAATTTGGGGACTTTTGTTTATCCTCCTGCCTTATATTTTGAAACTCACTTCTGACCCAGTCCTTAATGGAGTTAATCATTTCAGCACTAGTGTTATTATTCAAAGGCTCCTAATTGCTGCTGATTTGTCTCTTTAATTCATTTATTTCCTGTTCATGTATCTTTTTCAGCCCTATGTTATCTAGCTTTTAAAGTTTTATTTTCATTTTGGCATTTTTCATAATCTTCTTCTAATGTTTTTAATTCAGTCACTAATTTCTGATTATATTCATTTAAGGCAGAAATCTTTTTATTAGCTTCTAGAGTCTCTAACTTTCCATTAACAAAGGCTTCTTCAAATTCTCGCAATGAATAATTTTCATCCCGTAGCTGACCCAATTGTCTGTTTTGTCCTGTCATCTGGTTAGACATCTCACAGCTCAAATACATTAGGATCGGCCAAGTTTTAAAAATTATCTCATCACGCCCTCTTAATTCCATGCATTTACTAAGCTTCAGTAAAATTTGGTATAATTCACCATCTTCAGCCCACATATCTTTAACTAAATCTTTGGCCTTAGCCTTAAAAAACCCTTAATATACGTCTATACATCATCCCCAATATCAAGCCTGTTCATTAGGTGGCTCATGGCTTCGATTTTAAGAGTTCCTGCCTGAACCATTTCATGAACAGAGGATCTTGGGGAGGGCACATTTTCATCATACACAGAAATCACTGTTTGCACAATATAATTTTGTATTTCAAATCCAAATTTACTACACATAATAATACCGCTGTGAAAAATATCACTGATTGTCAGCAATACCTCCAACGAGTTATATATTTTAGAATACAATATTAATTATGACTATCTCTGCGGTAACCTTCACGTGTTATATATTTTATATTAGGTTACAGATATAATAAAAACCTCCAATATATTTGTATTATTTTTCTTAGTAGTTCTAATCAGGTTATATCTTTTTAAACACAGCAAATTATATTTGTGGAGTAAAGAGGATTCAGTTTGGAAAACTATATACAAATGTATTAAATATTAAGCAAGCTACTAACAAGCGATATACCATTTAATTATACACAAAACAATTTCTCTGATACCATATGAAATGAAATATACTATTTTGCTTAGTTTTTTAACCCTATCGGTACAAATATAACAGTAAAATTTATTACAAAGTAAAATGAACGAGCATGGACCAATTATGCAGTATGTGTTACTACCAACGGTTATTTAATATAATCTTAGCCAAATATTATCATTAAAATTAGGTTTTGGTAACTTAAAAATACAATGCAATCAGTCAGATTCAGAATGTATATCTACAGCCGAAGGAACGCATAAGAACCTCTCTTATGCCTCAAACGAGTCTCAACCTTAGAGAATACAATACCACTAAAATTAAATATATTAAATTATAATACCCAGAGATTTCCTTATCATAAGCTGAATTAAATGAACACTATCTATAACAAAATTTCTTGTATTGTTAGGTGAAATACATTCCTAAACAATATAAATTAGACTATAGGGATAAGTACATATAAAAATGGGGCCTATAATTATCTAATACAAATCTTAATAAGGACCTTAAATGCAACAACTGTTTAAATATAATTATAGACTTTTTATACTTCCCCAAATGTTTGCTCCTCCAAGCCCTGGGTTATCAATAGTCAAGCTTTGTGTTTCCTCTGCATTCGGTCCCACAAAATCTCTTAATCCACAGGAAAAATAGGCAAAAAGTTTCCAAGGATACAAAAAATATGAGATGGGTACAACCAGGATTCAAAATTCTATTTCAAAGGAAAATTGGACAGCGTATCCACCCTTCTTTCATGTAACCCAGTGTGTCCTGTGTGTGTCTTGTGTCACAATTTATCCTAAACTATAACTCCGCCATAGTCTCTAACAGCCATTCACAGATGTGTGAGAATCTGTAGTGCTGTGATTGGATGGATGCTAATTAACTTTTGGGAATAATTCCCCCATGTTAACTATAGCGGGTTGTACTTTTACTAATTTACCACAAGATGGCGATGGTGAGTTGTGCTATAAAAGTGAACTTGTATAACTTTCTTATATTTATTCTTCTTAGGACTCATTTTTCATATATCATACATATATATATATCTATATACAATACATAAATGTACAAGTCACACATACATATACATATCTATATATATCTATATCTATATCTATATCTATATCTATATATATATATATATATATATATATATATATATATATATATATATATATATATATATATATATACATAAACAGGAATATATATATTCATATCATACTGGTTATTTCATATACTTAATTCCATAATTAACCCATCTATACATATAGTTATCAGATTCTTGAAGTAGTCATTTCAAAAACATATGATCCTTATACACATATAATGCAATACTGGTCATTTTTACATGTCCTTCCTTACACATTTAATTTCTCTATACATTTAGATATGTGGGACATTATTTATCACAATTGTATGTGCCAATTCTTATATACACAATTTTAACCTTTAATTTCTTATATTTCAAAATTGGATTTATTTTCCTAATAAACATTGTTGTACCACAGTTCATTTTAGGGAGTGATTGAATTGGTCATTTAAACTAGCAGGCATCTCATTTACATATGAGTGAGAGCCCATTTGTTTGTAATTCCATCCACCAGAGCATAAACAAAATCTTAGACAAAGGGACTCCACTCCCTTGAGCTGGGACAACAGTCCTCTCTGTTCTGTTGATAAAGTCCCCCCCCCCTCCCCCCAGGTGATATCCTGTTCAGGTAACTCCTGGACACATGCTTTTTGTTATATGATTATTATTTTTTCTTGTGTTTACAAACAGCAGGGGTTCTCCCGGGCCAATTGGTGTAGTTTGATTAAATTTGAAGACTGAATGTAGCAAAATTTTAACAATGGTGGGGCTGAGGAGGAAGTCTTTTGAAAACAGGTTTTACACATTGAACAGACTTTTATAGCATATTTTGCAATTTTAAAATATGGTGTTTCTGTTATCAGAAAAGTAATATTTTCCCCTGTGCCTATAACTCAACAGGACCAAATATGATTTTCTTCCAAAGGTTGTATGTTCAGAAATTATTAATCAGGAAATAGTTGTTCCTTCTTTGTAACCAAAGCCTTCTAATCCAAAAGGAAAGATTACTTCACTAGATGTTGTTCTATATTCAGGCTACTAAAGACATTAGACAAACTTCCAGTATTTTTGTCCACTACTCTGGTCCTAGGAAGGGTCAGAAAGCTACGGCAGTGGCCCTGGCATCCTGGCTCAAGCAGATTTGTAAGGCTTACTCTGTTGCAGTAAATCCACCAGATAAGTATCTACTTCCTAGCCTTTTAAGGATGATAACTCCTTGGAACAGATTTGCAATGCAGCAGCTTGGTCTTCCCTTCACACTTTTTTCAAATTTTATCATTTGACATTTATGCTTCTTCTGGTGCAGTTTTTGGCAGGAAAGTCCTGCAGGCCGCAGTGTCCAGCAAATACGAACTGCCTACTTTTTGTCCCACCCTTTAACATGGACTCTCAGCTTGGTTATTTTATCCCACATGTTATGAAGCTATGCACTCTCATCAGCTAAGAAAGAAAACAGAATTTATGCTTACTGATAAATGTATTTCCTTCAGTCTGATGAGTCCATAGCCACCACCCTATTTATGTATATGGGTGACAGTTCTCATTTGCACCTCGTAACCCTGTTTTTTGTCATTTCTACCTTTTTTCTGTCTCTCTCCTCTGCTCGGCTATATGTAAACTGGAGAGGGAGAGGAGGTGGGAGTGGCTAAAGCTATTTGAGGGTTCTTGACCTCCTCCTGATAGGCTGGAATATATCCCACATGTTATGAAGCTATGGGCTCTCATCAGCCCGAAGGAAAAATTCATTTTTTCACACTATGAAATGAAAATACGACAAGGGCATTGCACAACATATTAGGGTTTTTTTTCTATTTGTCTTCTCCATTGACTTCTATAGGGAATACGTGAACGTGCACGCGATTTGGCTGTTTGTATTACGCGGCTTAACGCGCACGCAATATAAGTTATTTTGCAACTTGTAATAGCTGCGCAACCCCAATTTTTTTTTTATTATATGATCTTGTTTTTAGACTTAATAATGTAGACTTTCACACTTCACTGATTTGAACTTGGAGTCAGCGAGCTGCACATGTTTCAGCCAATAGAAAGCTGCTAAGTTCCTCAGACCATTGGAATTGCACTCATGTGGGTGACTATCTTCTTGAGTAGTTACATTGCTGTATGTGTCGCGGGTCCCAGTTTGCACTACAATACTACTTTAATGGGACAATAATTGACTGATAATTCATTGTATTGCAAACAGCTGCAGGAACACCCTTTCAAATGGGCTGAGCTCTCTCTCAAGTTGGTTTATTCAGCTGGCTCTAGTTTACATATTTTTTCTACAGAGAACCCTTTAAATAACAATTTTAATAACAATTTTAATAACAATTGACTAAACTCACTGTAATGATGCAGTAAGGAATATTATTATTGCCTAAGAGCAGACTCTTAGGGGGATTCACAGTTTGACTAAGATAATTCTTTAGTATTTATGACCAGTGAACGCAGCGTGCACAAAACATAAACATTACTGATGTACAAATAGCCACGAGGCAGATTTATATAAACCTACTGACGCATTTCACACCTCTCTTATAAAGGGGTGAAAGAGACCCCATGTTAGTGAAGGCGTTAAACCTCATCTCTACAGTAAGTTTCCGCAGGACAAATACTGACCTGTAGCTTACGTACATAAAGGGACAGTCTACTTGTTTTAAAAGAAAGATAATCCCTTTATTACCCATTCTCCAGTTTTGTATAACCAACACAGTTACATTAAAGGGACATAAACCCCCACATTTTTCATTCATTATTCCGATAGAAATAAATTTGAATTATCTATTATTTAATTTGCTTCACTCTTTAGCTATCGTTTGTTGAAGAAATCTCAATGCACACGAGTGAGCCAATTACATGAGGTATAGCAGCCACTGAGCATATTTAGATATCAAGGATATCAAGAGAATGAAGCAAATTAGATACTAGAAGTAAATTGGAAATTTGTTTAAAATTGCTGCTCTTTCAGAATAATGAGAGATTTTTTTTGTTTCATGTCCCTTTAATACACTTTTTACCTCGTATCTAAGACTCTTCAGACTGCCCCCTTATCTCAGTTCTTTTGACAGACATGTATTTTAGCCAATCTGTGCTGACACATAAATAACAAAAAAAAAGAGAAAACAAATAGAGTCTGTGGAATGTGAGTACCAGATTTATTCATTATTGAATATACAAATGATCGCATCTGAGTGTATGCAATCTCTTCATTGTATTTACTTACAATGCAAAAGTCATCTAATATTCAGATCACTGACATAGTAGTAAAATGGTCTCCATACTTTTCGGACATAGATGTGCAGACTATTATTTCCAGCTTTAAAATAGTACAACAAAGCGGGGCTCCAACTGTATGGAGAGAATCCCAAATTAAAATAGGTCTACAGCGATATTTTACACCAGGTCTGTTATCTAAATGGTACAAAACAAATATCCTTTGTTCCAGATGTTCCGCAATAAAGGCAGATTTATTCCATTGTTTATGGGCTTGTCCCAAAATTTTTCAATATTGGAAGAAGATAACTTTTTGGATGAATATAACTTTACAGTTAGATCATGAACTAAAACCCATTGAGATTTTTTTCCTTGTAAAGTATCAAGGCACAAGCAAAAATTATAGCCTTATAAACACAATTGTATTAACTGCTCGTAGTCTTATTTTCAAATTTTGGAAGGCGCGAGATGCACCCAATATATCGCACTTTAAAAAAGCCTTATTAAATCAATTAACCACAGAACAATTTTATATACCTCACCCACAAGAAGACCAATTACCAACCTTTTTCAAGAAATGGGAAACCTTTATTAGGTCCCTGCCTATGGCATGTCAAAGAAGGGTGTTAAAAACATTTCGTGAATCAGAGTTCATACTGTCCAATATATACGCAGGCCACTTTCCTGGAAGCTGGAGCGAGGGCAATGAGTGAGGTTGGGTCGTGTGTCGTGATATGAGCGATCGGGCTCGGGGGGCGGAGGGGGTTTCCTTTTATAAATTTTCTCTTTTTTTTCCTTTGTTTTTGTGTTTTGCTGTGTTGTGTTTTATTTTGGTAGGGCTAGTACGCTTCTTAGTTGATCTAGGTAGTAATTAAGTAACTGTAGGTTATGGGGAAAACCACATTATTTCAAGATAGCAAAAGCTAGTATTTTGAATTATTGGCATAAATGAGTCTTATAACGCGCAAGATGTCAGAGATGTTAAGCTGTTATAATTTTCTATAAGATGTATTATGATGTGCTTCACAAAATGGTTTTTCACTGTACGTTTATATTTTTCCTTTTCTTTTGAACTTTTGTATTGTCTTTTTTTTATGTATAATAAAAAAGAAACCTAAAAAAAAAAAAAAAAAGAATATACAAATGATAGGAATGCTCCCAAAACAACTGACATGATCCACACATGCGCACATTTGCTTCCTCATCAATAACTTCATAGGAGTGAGCACAATGTTATCTATATTGCACACATACTAGCACTGTCTAACTGTAAACATTTTTTTAAATGCACTGAGATAAGAGGCGGCCTTCATGGGCTTAGAAGTTAGCATATGAGCCTACCTAGGTTTAGCTTTTAACACAGAATACCAAGAGAACAAAGCAAATTTGATGATAAAAGTAAATTGGAAATGTAGGGCTACTCTGGCAGTAGACTCAGACAGGAACCCCCCTTCCCCGATAACATAAAGGCTTCTGGTTGCCAGGACAGGGGGAGTACATTACTGAGGATAAAGAGTGAAATACCCTTACTATCTTTAAACACTGGTAACGTTATGCTGCGTCTCCCCTCAACCCCCCCTGCTCTCTCACGTAGCGTATCTTTGTCATCCTTGATTATTTTGGTCTCCTATTGTGGCCGTATTCCTGTTCTGCCGTAGTATAGAATTACTAATAACATCTCATGAACAGGCTTTACAGTGCGATTCAATGTACGATGTTATAGTGAATTTACACAGGGCTAGGTTATAAGTGGCGCAGTATTTTTTTTCGTGATTGTGAGAACGCACAAACACCACTGCCTTTTCACATTCCCCATAGAAGTCAATGGAGAAAAAAAATTGTGGAAATAAAAAACAAACACCCATCGCGCAAAGAACAAAGCATATTCGCATTAGCAAATGTGAAATATTTACAGTAAATACATAGTTAAAATCATGATTACATATGTATATTGCATAAATATGTTTTATCATGTTTTCATCTACTTAATGGTAAAGGGCTATAATGCACAGTTCTATATATATCTGTTTACATATATATTATATATATTATTGTGTTTATATGTGTATATATGTGTATATATATGTCTATATATGTCTATACATGTTTACATATATATTATTGTGTTTATATGTGTATACGTATGTCTATATATGTCTATATATGTCTATATATGTTTAAATATATATTATTGTGTTTATATGTGTCTATATATGTCTATATATGTCTATATATGTCTATATATGTTTACATATATATTATTGTGTTTATATGTGTATATATATATGTCTATATATGTCTATATATGTCTATATATGTTTAAATATATATTATTGTGTTTATATGTGTCTATATATGTCTATATATGCTTATATATATATTATTGTGTTTATATGTGTATATATATGTCTATATATGTCTATATATGTTTAAATATATATTATTGTGTTTATATGTGTCTATATATGTCTATACATGTTTACATATATATTATTGTGTTTATATGTGTATATATATGTCTATATATGTCTATACATGTTTACATATATATTATTGTGTTTATATGTGTATATATATGTCTATATATGTCTATACATGTTTACATATATATTATTGTATTTATATGTGTATATATATGTCTATATATGTCTATATATGTCTATATATGTTTACATATATATTATTGTGTTTATATGTGTCTATATATGTCTATATATGTCTATATATGTTTACATATATATTATTGTGTTTATATGTGTATATATGACTGTAAATACATGTATACACATACAAAAACATAATTAGCAATGTATATATGTATCTCAATGTTAAAGCCCTTTGCCTGCATTTTTTTTTTTAACGCCCGAGATCTTTTGTGCAATATTTTCACTAAACTTGTAATATCAGCGCAATGAAAAAGGCTCACAAAAAAAACAATATCGCTGGCGCAAAACTGTTTGTGCCTCACTTGTAATCTAGCCGTCAATATTTAGACAATGTAATAAAAAAAACAAATGAGGTTTCTTTTCACCATTAACCCAGTTAACGCACTGATTAGCAGCACTAGTTTACTTTAATCTGTTTATTTGTTATTGTTTAATATAAATCCAGGTATGGACATTGCTAGTCTTCAGTTGACCTGAACTGTTGTTATTTTGTGGTCTTATTGATGGAGTCACATGGTGCTGTTTTTCCGCTTGATGTTCCATAATATGTACTGGACTTCGGATTTTTTTTTTTAATAAAAACAATATATTGAAAGAAAAAAAGGAAATTGGGAATTGTATAAAACTGCCTGCCCCATGTGAGTCATGAAAGTTTCATTTAGACTAGACTGCCCCTTTAACACTGGAGTTTATTTTATGTCTCATGTAACTGTGTTGTCTATATCATTAAATATCTCCCAACCCCTGCTCAGCATTGTGTTATACGTATGGTGGGAGGGTGGGGGCTTTAATTACAGACAATGTGCAGCAGACATGAAACCTGAGAGTTTTTCACCCTTGGAAAATTTGAACCAAAACGTAATCTTTTTCATTGGATGAGAACTGATTATTTCGAGGCATATCTAATGCAATATTCCTGCGCAGCACGGAGGCCAGATTTCACGAGTTTTGCTAAATTAACTTTTTTTTTTCTATTTTCCAATTTCAGACACCGCCTTAGGCACTTTTTGTAATGAAATTGTGTAATGTAAGATAGCATGAAGAGGAATTACGTGTAATGGGTAACAGACCTGCGTAGTAGAAGTTACCGGGGATGTGACAAGAGTAAGCGGGCGATGCACTAAATTCTGCCCCTCTCCCAAACTCCAGTCCATTGCTCTGGGACAATCATTAAACCTTATATAATCTGTAGTGTTCCCTCCTTAATTAGATCACACCAGATAAGGGATAAGAAACTTACGTATTTATTAGCAGCTAACAATCAACTTCCTAACCTATTAACCTCTAAACCACCAATAGCCCACCGCAATAGACTTCATAACCTATTAACCCCTAAACCACCAATAGCCCACCGCAATAGACTTCATAACCTATTAACCCCTAAACCACCAATAGCCCACCGCAATAGACTTCATAACCTATTAACCCCTAAACCACCAATAGCCCACCGCAATAGACTTCATAACCTATTAACCCCTAAACCACCAATAGCCCACCGCAATAGACTTCATAATCTATTAACCCCTAAACCACCAATAGCCCACCGCAATAGACTTCATAATCTATTAACCCCTAAACCACCAATAGCCGACCGCAATAGACTTCATAATCTATTAACCCCTAAACCACCAATAGCCCACTGCAATAGACTTCATAACCTATTAACCCCTAAACCACCAATAGCCCACCGCAATAGACTTCATAACCTATTAACCCCTAAACCACCAATAGCCCACTGCAATAGACTTCATAACCTATTAACCCCTAAACCACCAATAGCCCACCGCAATAGACTTCATAACCTATTAACCCCTAAACCACCAATAGCCCACCGCAATAGACTTCATAATCTATTAACCCCTAAACCACCAATAGCCCACCGCAATAGACTTCATAATCTATTAACCCCTAAACCACCAATGGCCCACTGCAATAGACTTCATAATCTATTAACCCCTAAACCACCAATAGCCCACCGCAATAGACTTCATAATCTATTAACCCCTAAACCACCAATAGCCCACCGCAACAAACTTCATAATCTATTAACCCCTAAACCACCAATAGCCCACTGCAATAAACTTCATAATCTATTAACCCCTAAACCACCAATAGCCCACTGCAATAATTTTCCTAACCTATTAACCCCTATACCACCAATAGCCCACCGCAATAGACTTCATAACCTATTAACCCCTAAACCACCAATAGCCCACCGCAATAGACTTCATAATCTATTAACCCCTAAACCACCAATAGCCCACCGCAATAGACTTCATAATCTATTAACCCCTAAACCACCAATAGCCCACCCCAACAAACTTCCTAACCTATTAACCCCTAAACCACCAATAGCGCACTGCAAAAAACTTCATAATCTATTAACCCCTAAACCACCAATAGCCCACTGAAACAAACGTCATAATCTATTAACCCCTAAACCACCAATAGCCCACTGCAATAAACTTCATAATCTATTAACCCCTAAAACACCAATAGCCCACTGCAATAAACTTTGTAATCTATTAACCCCTAAACCACCAATAGCCCACTGCAATAAACTTCATAATCTATTAACCCCTAAACCACCAATAGCCCACTGCAATAAACTTTGTAATCTATTAACCCCTAAACCACCAATAGCCCACTGCAATAAACTTCATAATCTATTAACCCCTAAACCACCAATAGCCCACCGCAATACACTCCCTAACCTATTAACACTTAAATCATAAATAGCCCTCCGCAATAAACTTCACAATCTATTAACCCCTAAACTACCAATAGCCCACTGCAATAAACTTCACAATCTATTAACCCCTAAACTACCAATAGCCCACCGCAATACACTCCCTAACCTATTAACCCCTAAACCGCCAACAGCCCACCGCAATAAACTGCCTAATCTATTAACCCCTAAACTGCCAATAGCCCACTGCAATAAACTTTCTAATCTATTAACCCCTAAACCACCAACAGCCCACTGCAATAAACTTCCTAGCCCCTATACACCAATAGCCTACTGCAAACACCCCCTACACTACTTAACCCCTATACCACAACAACCCCCCAAAGCAAACTACCCATACACTACTTAACCACCTAACCCACCACCTCTAAGTTAAAAACCCCTAATTTACAAAAAATAACAAACTCTAAATTTAAAAAAAAAAAAAAAACTAACATTACAAAAAACAACACTACCAAAAATAAAAAATTATACTTATGCCTATACTAAAACTAAGTCCACCTTAAAAAGAAAAAACATCCCAAAATAAAAAACCCTAAACTAATACAACCCCATTCTAGAATAAATGTAACCCCCATCCCCCGAAAAAGACTAAACAAACTACACTAGAAAAAAACCCTATCCTAAAAAAGATTGCCCTGAAAAGTTGGCACTTTTAAGATTAAAAAAGTTAAACTAAAAAAAAAAACTAAAAAGGAAAAAAAACTAATCTTAAAAACAAAAAAGTCCACCCTAAAAAAATTCTAAAGCTAAACTCCAAGATTTGTACTTACCAAGATGACTCCATCAGTGCTCCTCTTCCTTCTTCATGCCGGTGGTTCTCTGGGGCTGTCCTCTTCATGCTGGTGGTCCTCTGGGGCGGTCGTCTTCATTCCGGCGGTCCTATTGGGCAGTCCTCCGGGGTGGTCCTCTTCATGCGGGTGGTCCTCTGGGGCAGTCCTCTTCATGGTCCTCTGGGGCAGTCCTCTTCATGCCAGCGGTCCTCTGGGGTGGTCCGCTTCATGCCGGCAGTCCTCTGGGGTGGTCCTCTTTATGCCGGCGGTCCTCTGGGGTGTTCCTATTCATGCAGGCGGTCCTCTTCATGTCGGCATTCCTCCGGGGCGGTCCTCTTCATGCTGGCGTTCCACTGCGGTGGTCCTCTTCATGCTGGCAGTCCTCTGGGGTGGTACTATTCATGCCGGCGGTCCTCTGGGGCGGTCCTATTCATGCCGACAGTCCTCTGGGGTGGACCTCTTCATGCCGGCGGTCCTCCTGGGTGGTCCTCTTCATGGCGGCGGTCCTCTGGGGCGGTTCTCTTCATGCCGGCGGTTCTCTGGGGCAGCCCTCTTCATGTCGGCGTTTCTCTGGGGTGGTCCTCTTCATGACGGCGGTCCTCTGGGGCAGTCCTCTTCATGCCGGCAGTCCTCTGGGGTGGTCCTCTTCATGACGGCGGTCCTCTGGGGTGGTCCTATTCATGCAGGCGGTCCCCTGGGGTTGTCTTCTTCATGCCGATGGTTCTCTGGGGGGTCCTCTTCATGCTGATGGTCCTCTGGGGCAGTCCTCTTCATGTCGGCGGTCCTCCGGGGTGGTCCTTTTCATGCCGGCGGTCCTCCGGGGTGGTCCTCTTCATGCCAGCGGTCCTCTGGGGCGGTCCTCTTCATGCCGGCGGTCCTCTGGGGTGGTCCTATTCATGTAGGCAGTCCTCTGGAGTGGTCCTCTTAATGTTGGCATTCCTCCGAGGCGGTCCTCTTCATGCCGCCGTTCCACTGGGGTGGTCCTCTTCATGCTGGCAGTCCTCTGGGGTGGTACTATTCATGCCGGTGGTCCTTTGGGGTGGTCCTATTCATGCCGGCGGTCCTCCGGGGTGGTACTCATCATGCGGGTGGTCCTCTAGGGCAGTTCTCTTCATGACTGCGGTCCTCTGGGGTAGTCCTCTTCATGCCAGTGCTCCTCTGGGGCGGTCCTATTCATGCAGGTGGTCCTCTGTGGTGGTCCTATTCATGCAGGCGGTTCTGGGGTGGTCCTCTTCATGTTGGCATTCCTCCGGGGCGGTCCTCTTCATGTCGGCGTTCCACTGGGGTGGTACTCATCATGCCGGTTGTCCTATGTGGCAGTCCTCTTCATGCCGGTGGCCGTCATCTTCCCTCTTCTTCCTTCTTCTTTTATCTTCCATCCTATCCTTCTTATTATTATCTTTTCTTTTTCCAGAGGCCCTCTTCATGCGGTCACCGCCGCACACTGAAGCTTGAATGCAAGGTTCCTCCTTATCTAGAGGTGCCCTTGCATTTCTATTGAGTGACTTTTAAATTCATAGTCCACATCTACACAGCCCTGTAGTAGTGTTAAACACTACATAATCATTTATTTAATAGAATAAATTAATATAATATACAATTAATATGTTTAAATAACTCAACTCTTTGTATTCACAAAACATTATAAAAACATGGTGCACAAAGCGACAAAGACACAAATTAAGTTTATCAATGTACTTAAAGGGAAATAAAACCCAATATACAGAGCAAGTCATTCTATACTTTACAACTTGCTCATATTATCAAAGCTGCTCCATTCTCTTGGTGTGTTTTGCTGAAGGAGCAGTGGTGCACAACTGTGAGCTAGCTGGGCAAATCAGGTTAGCCAATGAGAAGAGACATAGGTGCAGCCACCAATCAGCAGCTAGGTCCCAGTAAAGCATTGCTGCTTCTGAGCCTAGCTAGGTATGCTTTTTAACAAAGGATATCAAGAGAAACAATAATAGAGCATGCTGATTTAAACATCTTTCCAGTTTACTTATTTCTGAATTTTGAAGAGCATGGTATGCGCTCCGAGTCCAAACACCGCCCCCACAGCGTTCTTCATGCTGCATGCTCTGTGCTACACGTGATGTACCTCACTATGCTCCTAACTTCCAGTGCCCAGGAAAGGGCAGCCTCACCGATAACCACAAAACAAAGTCCTCGCACTCAGACAAAACAAAAATACTTCTAGTCAGTTGACTTGTTGCTACCGCACCTCTTCTTACATGAAGGATTAAAGTATTTTTGCTTTTCTCCATATTCTTAGATTTACTCCTGTTTTTTGGGAGGATTTTCCTTTGTTTTGTGGTACTTCTTTCAGAATCATGAAAGTTTAATTAACTGCCCCTTTAAAAGGACATGAAACCTAAAATTTTTCTTTTATGATTTAGGTAGAACATACAATTTTAAACAACTTTCAAGCTTACTTCTATTATCAAATTTGCTTCACTCTCTTGGTATTATTTATTGAAGGAGCAGCAATGCACTACTGGTTTCTAAATGAACACATAGGTGAGCCAATGACAATCTGTATATATATGCAGCCAACAATCAGCAGCTAGAACCTAGGTTATTTGCTGCTCCTGAGCTTACCTAGATAATCCTTTCAGCAAAGGATAACAAGAGAAGGAAGCAAATTAAATAATAGAAGTAAATTGGAAAGTTGTATGTTCTGTCTAAATCATGAATGTCTAATTATGACTTTACTGTGCCTTTAACTTTGTAAAACAAATTGATCATTTAGTCATTTTAATGAATGTGTTTTGTGACCATTAATGATGGGACTAAAGTGTGTAACGTTCACCTAGAGCCATTGGCTTGTTAGGTTGGGGAGGGGCATGAGACTAAAGTGTGTAACGTTCACCTAGAGCCATTGGCTTGTTAGGTTGGGGAGGGGCACGAGACTAAAGTGTGTAACGTTCACCTAGAGCCATTGGCTTGTTAGGTTGGGGAGGGGCATGAGACTAAAGTGTGTAACGTTCACCTAGAGCCATTGGATTGTTAGGTTGGGGAGGGGCATGAGACTAAAGTGTGTAACGTTCACCTAGAGCCATTGGCTTGTTAGGTTGGGGAGGGGCACAAGACTAAAGTGTTTAATGTTCACCTAGAGCCATTGGCTTGTTAGGTTGGGGAGGGGCATGAGACTAAAGTGTGTAACGTTCACCTAGAGCCATTGGCTTGTTAGGTTGGGGAGGGGCATGAGACTAAAGTGTGTAACGTTCACCTAGAGCCATTGGCTTGTTAGGTTGGGGAGGGGCACGAGACTAAAGTGTGTAACGTTCACCTAGAGCCATTGGCTTGTTAGGTTGGGGAGGAGCACAAGACTAAAGTGTGTAACGTTCACCAAGAGCCATTGGCTTGTTAGGTTGGGGAGGGGCATGAGACTAAAGTGTGTAACGTTCACCTAGAGCCATTGGCTTGTTAGGTTGGGGAGGGGCATGAGACTAAAGAATGTAACGTTCACCTAGAGCCATTGACTTGTTAGGTTGGGGAGGGGCACAAGACTAAAGTGTGTAACGTTCACCTAGAGCCATTGGCTTGTTAGGTTGGGGATGGGCACGAGACTAAAGTGTGTAACGTTCACCTAGAGCCATCAGCTTGTTAGGTTGGGGAGGGGCACGAGACTAAAGTGTGTAACGTTCACCTAGAGCCATTGGCTTGTTAGGTTGGGGAGGGGCATGAGACTAAAGTGTGTAACGTTCACCTAGAGCCATTGGCTTGTTAGGTTGGGGAGGGGCATGAGACTAAAGTGTGTAACGTTCACCTAGAGCCATTGGCTTGTTAGGTTGGGGAGGGGCATGAGATTAAAGTGTGTAACATTCATCTAGAGCCATTGGCTTGTTAGGTTGGGGAGGGGCACGAGACTAAAGTGTGTAACGTTCAACTAGAGCCATTGGCTTGTTAGGTTGGGGAAGGGCACGAGACTAAAGTGTGTAACGTTCACCTAGAGCCATTGGCTTGTTAGGTTGGGGAGGGGCACGAGACTAAAGTGTGTAACGTTCACCTAGAGCCATTGGCTTGTTAGGTTGGGGAGGAGCACAAGACTAAAGTGTGTAACGTTCACCAAGAGCCATTGGCTTGTTAAATTGGGGAGGGGCATGAGACTAAAGTGTGTAACGTTCACCTAGAGCCATTGGCTTGTTAGGTTGGTGAGAGGCATGAGACTAAAGAATGTAACGTTCACCTAGAGCCATTGACTTGTTAGGTTGGGGAGGGGCACAAGACTAAAGTGTGTAACGTTCACCTAGAGCCATTGGCTTGTTAGGTTGGGGATGGGCACGAGACTAAAGTGTGTAACGTCCACCTATAGCCATCAGCTTGTTAGGTTGGGGAGGGGCACGAGACTAAAGTGTGTAACGTTCACCTAGAGCCATTGGCTTGTTAGGTTGGGGAGGGGCATGAGACTAAAGTGTGTAACGTTCACCTAGAGCCATTGGCTTGTTAGGTTGGGGAGGGGCATGAGACTAAAGTGTGTAACGTTCACCTAGAGCCATTGGCTTGTTAGGTTGGGGAGGGGCATGAGACTAAAGTGTGTAACGTTCATCTAGAGCCATTGGCTTGTTAGGTTGGGGAGGGGCACGAGACTAAAGTGTGTAACATTCAACTAGAGCCATTGGCTTGTTAGGTTGGGGAGGGGCACGAGACTAAAGTGTGTAACGTTCACCTAGAGTCATTGGCTTGTTAGGTTGGGGAGGGGCACGAGACTAAAGTGTGTAACGTTCACCTAGAGCCATTGGCTTGTTAGGTTGGGGAGGGGCATGAGACTAAAGTGTGTAACGTTCACCTAGAGCCATTGGCTTGTTAGGTTGGGGAGGGGCATGAGACTAAAGTGTGTAACGTTCACCTAGAGCCATTGGCTTGTTAGGTTGGGGAGGGGCATGAGACTAAAGTGTGTAACGTTCACCTAGAGCCATTGGCTTGTTAGGTTGGGGAGGGGCACGAGACTAAAGTGTGTAACGTTCAACTAGAGCCATTGGCTTGTTAGGTTGGGGAGGGGCACGAGACTAAAGTGTGTAACGTTCACCTAGAGTCATTGGCTTGTTAGGTTGGGGAGGGGCATGAGACTAAAGTGTGTAACGTTCACCTAGAGCCATTGGCTTGTTAGGTTGGGGAGGGGCACAAGACTAAAGTGTGTAACGTTCACCTAGAGCCATTGGCTTGTTAGGTTGGGGAGGGGCATGAGACTAAAGTGTGTAACTTTCACCTAGAGCCATTGGCTTGTTAGGTTGGGGAGGGGCACAAGACTAAAGTTTGTAACGTTCACCTAGAGCCATTGGCTTGTTAGGTTGGGGAGGGGCATGAGACTAAAGCATGTAACGTTCACCTAGAGCCATTGGCTTGTTAGGTTGGGGAGGGGCATGAGACTAAAGTGTGTAACGTTCACCTAGAGCCATTGGCTTGTTAGGTTGGGGAGGAGCACAAGACTAAAGTGTGTAACGTTCACATAGAGCCATTGGCTTGTTAGGTTGGGGAGGGGCATGAGACTAAAGTGTGTAACGTTCACCTAGAGCCATTGGCTTGTTAGGTGTGGGAGGGGCACAAGACTAAAGTGTGTAACGTTCACCTAGAGCCATTGGCTTCTTAGGTTGGGGAGGGTCATGAGACTAAAGTGTGTAACGTTCACCTAGAGCCATTGGCTTGTTAGGTTGGGGAGGGGCACAAGACTAAAGTGTGTAACGTTCACCTAGAGTCATTGGCTTGTTAGGTTGGGGAGGGGCATGAGAATAAAGTGTGTAACGTTCACCTAGAGCCATTGGCTTGTTAGGTTGGGGAGGGGCATGAGACTAAAGTGTGTAACATTCACCTAGAGTCATTGGCTTGTTAGGTTGGGGAGGGGCATGAGACTAAAGTGTGTAACGTTCACCTAGAGCCATTGGCTTGTTAGGTTGGGGAGGGGCACGAGACTAAAGTGTGTAACGTTCACCTAGAGCAATTGGCTTGTTAGGTTGGGGAGGGGCACGAGACTAAAGTGTGTAACGTTCACCTAGAGCCATTGGCTTGTTAGGTTGGGGAGGGTCACAAGACTAAAGTGTGTAACGTTCACCTAGAGCAATTGGCTTGTTAGGTTGGGGAGGGGCACGAGACTAAAGTGTGTAACGTTGACCTAGAGCCATTGGCTTGTTAGGATGGGGAGGGGCACGAGACTAAAGTGTGTAACGTTCACCTAGAGCCATTGGCTTGTTAGGTTGGTGAGGGGCAAGATCGTGTCTGCAATTCATTGAGTGTCACTTCACTTACGTTTTCCAGTATTTAGTTAGAGCGCATTACTGCACTCACATCTGTAGTCTGTGAAGGGATCAATACGTGATATCTCGCACATCCAACAAGATGCCCTAGCAACACATAAATTCAATTGCAAAGCCACACTCAGGAAACCTGTGTTCAAAATATTTTATATAATAGTAAAATATGTGTACGTCTGTTTTATTATGTCTCATTGAGTAGAACAAAAGGTTTCTCTCGCAGCCGGTTGTGGGTGTTCTCGGTAACCTAGGGGTGCAGTTGAGATTTTTCACCTACTTTTAGGTCCAGCATGCGGAGTTCGTAAAGAACCTATTACCACAAGGAAGCATTTTGTGATACTGGAGACCTTCAAATGGGAACTCTAGGAATGTTTACAGTTCAATTGCACAGTGCTTTGTTTGTGAGATTAGTTTCACAAACTAACTGGTTTTTATTAAATCAAGGCTGTAATATGGTGTCACAACTTAGTTTCTTTCCTAAGATGGTGAGAGTCCATGAGCCATCACATGTGGGATAAAAGTCCTATCCTACAAGAGGAGGCAACACACTCAACATAACAGAGTTTTAACCCCTTCCACTTTCCCAAGATTCCTTAGCCAATTTTTTGCTTCCAGCAAGCAGTGATGGTGAACACTTGCAGATATTAGTATAACAGACAACTAAAGCATCTGGGTAACAAACAAAAGTATAATCAACCCCAAATCGCATGTACAAATAACCATTGAGACATTTGTCACTGACGTGTAAAAGAAACTCGCTATATCGATAGTGGTACAGAAGGTGTTGATTGTTTTCAGTACCTAGGAATCTGTTACACAATTGGTCACAAGGATGAATAAGTTAGACTGCAGAGAATGTCTTATTTTAGGGAAATTATTTTAAAGAAATACTAAAGGGTCTATACGTAATACAACTGATAATACCTTGATGGAAAAGCAGTAAGTCTGAGTTACAGGGCAGAACTATTTCTACGGCACAGGCCATGATCTGATGCACCTGTGCACTCACATCCCCCGCTGAGATTATGTGATGATGTGCTCAGTACTCTTTGTTCCTGTACTAACCAACCTCACGTATAGATAATCCTCATGATCTGATGCACATGCGTAGTGCACTCACATCCCCCACTGAGATTATGTGATCATGTGCTCAGTACTCTTTGTTCCTATACTAACCAACCTCATGTATAGATAATCCTCATGATCTGATGCACATGCGTAACTCACTCACATCCCCCGCTGAGATTATGTGATCATGTGCTCAGTACTCTTTATTCCTGTACTAACTAAACTCACGTATGAATAATCCTTATGATCTGATGCATATGAGTAACTCACTCACATCCCCTGCTGAGATTATGTGATCATGTGCTCAGTAATCTTTATTCCTGTATTAACCAAACTCACATATAGATAATCCTCATTATCTGATGCACATGTGTAGCGCACTCACATCCACTGCTGAGATTATGTGATCATGTGCACAGTGCTGTTTATTCCTGTACTAACCAACCTCACATATAGCTAATCCTCATGATCTGATGCACATGCGTAGCGCAATCACATCCCCCACTGAGATTATGTGATCATGTGCTCAGTAATCTTTATTCCTGTATTAACCAAACTCACATATAGATAATCCTCATTATCTGATGCACATGCGTAGTGCACTCACATCCCCTGCTGAGATTATGTGATCATGTGCTCAGTGCTGTTTATTCCTGTACTAACCAAACTCACATATAGCTAATCCTCATGATCTGATGCACATGCGTAGCGCAATCACATCCCCCACTGAGATTATGTGATCATGTGTTCAGTGCTCTCTATTCCTGTACTAATAACCAACATCATGTATAGATAATCCTCCTGAACTGATGCACATGCATAGCGCAATCACATCCCCCGCTGAGATTATGTGATCATGTGTTCAGTACTATTTATTTCTGTACCAACCAACCTCACATATGGATAATCCTCATGATCTGATGCACATGCGTAACACACTCACATCCCCCACTGAGATTATGTGATTATGTGCTCAGTACTCTTTATTCCTGTACTAACCAACCTCACGTATAGATAATCCTCATGATCTGATGCACATGCGTAACGTACTCACATCCCCCACTGAGATTATGTGATCATGTGCTCAGTGCTCTCTATTCCTGTACTAACCAACCTCACGTATAGATAATCCTCATTATCTGATGCACATGCGTAGCGCACTCACATCCCCCACTGAGATTATGTGATCATGTGCTCAGTACTCTTTATTCCTGTACTAACCATCCTCACGTATAGATAATCCTCATGATCTGATGCACATGTGTAGCACAATCACATCCCCGCTGAGATTATGTGATCATGTGCTCAGTGCTGTTTATTCCTGTACTAACTAACCTCACGTATAGATAATCCTCATGATCTAATGCACATACGTAGTGCAATCACATCCCCTGCAGAGATTATGTGATCATGTGCTCAGTACTCTTTATTCCTGTACTAACCAACCTCACGCATGGATAATCCTCATGATCTGATGCACATGCATAGCACAATCACATCCCCACTGAGATTATGTGAGCATGTGCTCAGTGCTCTCTATTCCTGTACTAACTAACCTCACGTATAGATAATCCTCATTATCTGATGCACATGCGTAGTGTAATCACATCCCCCGCTGAGATTATGAAATCATGTGCTCAGTACTCTTTATTCCTGTACTAACCAACATCACGTATAGATAATCCTCATGATCTGATGCACATGCGTAGTGCAATCACATCCCCTGCAGAGATTATGTGATCATGTGATCAGTACTCTTTATTCCTGTACTAACCAACCTCACGCATAGATAAATCTCATGATCTGATGCACATGCGTAGCACAATCACATTCCCCGCTGAGATTTTGAGATCATGTGCTCAGTTCTGTTTATTCCTGTACTAACCGACCTCACATATAGATAATCCTCATGATGTGATGCACATGCGTAGCGTAATCACATCCCCCGCTGAGATTATGTGATCATGTGCTCAGTGCTCAGTGCTCTCTATCCCTGTACTAACTAACCTCACGTATAGATAATCCACATGATTTGATGCACCTGTGTAGCGCAATCACATCCCCCGCTGAGATTATGTGATCATGTGCTCAGTGCTCTCTATTCCTGTACTAACTAACCTTATGTATAGATTATCCTCATGATCTGATGCACATGCGTAGTGTAATCACATCCCCCGCTGAGATTATGAAATCATGTGCTCAGTACTCTTTATTCCTGTAGTAACCAACCTCACATATAGTTAATCCTCATTATCTGATGCACATGCGTAGCGCAATCACATCCCCCGCTGAGATTATGTGATCATGTGCTCAGTACTCTCTATTCCTGTACTAACCGTCCTCACGTATAGATAATCCTCATGATTTGATGCACATGCATAGCGCACTCACATCCACCACTGAGATTATGAGATCATGTGCTCAGTACTGTTTATTCCTTTACTAACCAACCTCACGTATAGATAATCCTCATGATCTGATGCACATGCATAGCACACTCACATCCCCCGCTGAGATTATGTGATCATGTGCTCAGTACTCTTTATTCCTTTACTAACCAACCTCACGTATAGATAATCCTCATGATCTGATGCACATGCGTAGCGCACTCACATCCCCCGCTGAGATTATGTCATCCTGTGCTCAGTACTCTTTATTCCTGTATTAACCAACCTCACGTATAGATAATCCTCATTATCTGATGCACATGCGTAGCGCAATCACATCTCCCGCTGAGATTATGTGATCATGTGCTCAGTGCTCTCTATTCCTGTACTAACCGACCTCACGTATAGATAATCCTCTTGATCTGATGCACATGCGTAGCGCACTCACATCTCCCGCTGAGATTATGAGACCATGTGCTCTGTACTATTTATTCCTGTACTAACCAACCTCACGTATAGATAATCCTCATGATCTGATGCACATGTGTAGCACAATCACATCCCGCGCTGAGATTATGTGATCATGTGCTCAGTACTGTTTATTCCTGTACTAACCAACCTCACGTATAGATAATCCTCATGATCTGATGCACATACGTAGTACAATCACATCCCCTGCAGAGATTATGTGATCATGTGCTCAGTACTCTTTATTCCTGTACTAACCAACCTCACGTATGGATAATCCTCATGATCTGATGCACATGCATAGCACAATAACATCCCCCACTGAGATTATGTGATCATGTGCTCAGTGCTCTCTATTCCTGTACTAACTAACCTCACGTATAGATAATCCTCATGATCTGATGCACATGCGTAGTGTAATCACATCCCCCGCTGAAATTATGAAATCATGTGCTCAGTACTCTTTATTCCTGTACTAACCAACCTCACGTATATATAATCCTCATGATCTGATGCACATGCGCAGTGCAATCACATCCCCTGCAGAGATTATGTGATCATGTGATCAGTACTCTTTATTCCTGTACTAACCAACCTCACGCATAGATAATCCTCATGATCTGATGCACATGCGTAGCACAATCACATTCCCCACTGAGATTATGAGATCATGTGCTCAGTACTGTTTATTCCTGTACTAACCAACCTCACATATAGATAATCCTCATGATGTGATGCACATGCGTAGCGTAATCACATCCCCCGCTGAGATTATGTGATCATGTGCTCAGTGCTCTCTATCCCTGTACTAACTAACCTCACATATAGATAATCCTCATGATTTGATGCACCTGTGTAGCACAATCACATCCCCCGCTGAGATTATGTGATCATGTGCTCAGTGCTCTCTATTCCTGTACTAACTAACCTTACGTATAGATTATCCTCATGATCTGATGCACATGCGCACTCACATCCCCAGCTGAGATTATGTGATCATGTGCTCAGTACTCTTTATTCCTGTAGTAACCAACCTCACATATAGATAATCCTCCTTATCTGATGCACATGCGTAGCGCAATCACATCCCCCGCTGAGATTATGTGATCATCTGCTCAGTACTCTCTATTCCTGTACTAACCGACCTCACTTATAGATAATCCTCATGATCTGATGCACATGCGTAGCGCAATCACATCCCTCGCTGAGATTATGTGATCATGTGCTCAGTGCTCTCTATTCCTGTAATAACCAACCTCACGTATAGATAATCCTCATGATCTGATGCACATGCATAGCGCACTCACATCCCCCACTGAGATTATGAGATTATGTGCTCAGTACTGTTTATTCCTTTACTAACCAACCTCACGTATAGATAATCCTCATGATCTGATGCACATGCATAGCGCACTCACATCCCCCGCTGAGATTATGTCATCCTGTGCTCAGTACTCTTTATTCCTGTATTAACCAACCTCACGTATAGATAATCCTCATTATCTGATGCACATGCGTAGCGCAATCACATCTCCCGCTGAGATTATGGGATCATGTGCTCAGTGCTCTCTATTCCTGTACTAACCGACCTCATGTATAGATAATCCTCTTGATCTGATGCACATGCGTAGCGCACTCACATCTCCCGCTGAGATTATGAGATCATGTGCTCTGTACTATTTATTCCTGTACTAACCAACCTCACGTATAGATAATCCTCATGATCTGATGCACATGCATAGCGCACTCACATCCCCTGCTGAGATTATGTGATTATGTGCTCAGTACTCTCTATTCCTGTACTAACCGACCTCACGTATAGATAATTCTCATTATCTGATGCACATGCATAGCGCACTCACATCCCCCGCTGAGATTATGTGATCAAGTGCTCAGTGCTCTCTATTCCTGTAGTAACCAACCTCACATATAGATAATCCTCATGATCTGATGCACATGCATAGCGCACTCACATCCCCCGCTGAGATTATGTGATCAAGTGCTCAGTACTCTCTATTCCTGTACTAACCGACCTCACGTATAGATAATCCTCATTATCTGATGCACATGCGTAGCGCACTCACATCCCCCGCTGAGATTATGTGATCAAGTGCTCAGTACTCTCTATTCCTGTACTAACCGACCTCACGTATAGATAATCCTCATTATCTGATGCACATGCATAGCGTAATCACATCCCCCGCTGAGATTATGTGATACAGTACTCAGTGCTCTCTATTCCTGTACTAACCAAGCTCATGTATAGATAATCCTCATGATCTGATGCACATGCGTAGGGCACTGACATCCCCCGCTGAGATTATGTGATCATGTGCTCAGTGCTCTCTATTCCTGTCCTAAGCAACCTCACGAATGGATAATCCTCATGATCTGATGCATATGCGCACTGACATCCCCCGCTGAGATTATGTGATCATGTGCTCAGTACTATTTATTCCTGTACTAACCAACCTCAAGAATAGATAATCCTCGTGATCTGATTCACATGCATAGCGCACTCACATCTCCCGCTGAGATTATGTGATCATGTGCTCAGTACTTTTTACTCCTGTACTAAGCAATCTCATGAATAGATAATCCTCATTATCTGATGCACATGCATAGCGCACTCACATCCCCCGCTGAGATTATGTGATCATGTGCTCAGTACTTTTTACTCCTGTACTAAGCAATCTCATGAATAGATAATCCTCATGATCTGATGCACATGCGTAGCGCACTCACATCCCCCACTGAGATTATGTGATCATGTGCTCAGTGCTCTCTATTCCTGTACTAACCAACCTCACATATAGATAATCCTCATGATGTGATGCACATGCGTAGCGTAATCACATCCCCCGCTGAGATTATGTGATCATGTGCTCAGTGCTCTCTATCCCTGTACTAACTAACCTCACGTATAGATAATCCACATGATCTGATGCACCTGCGTAGCGTAATCACATCCCCCCCTGAGATTATGTGATCATGTGCTCAGTGCTCTCTATTCCTGTACTAACTAACCTCACGTATAGATTATCCTCATGATCTGATGCACATGCGCACTCACATCCCCATCTGAGATTATGTGATCATGTGCTCAGTACTCTTTATTCCTGTAGTAACCAACCTCACGTATAGATAATCCTCATGATCTGATGCACATGCATAGCGCACTCACATCCCCCACTGAGATTATGAGATCATGTGCTCAATACTGTTTATTCTTTTACTAACCAACCTCACGTATAGATAATCCTCATGATCTGATGCACATGCGTAGCGCACTCACATCCCCCAATGAGATTATGTGATCATGTGCTCAGTACTCTTTATTCCTGTACTAACCAACCTCACGTATAGATAATCCTCATGATCTGATGCACATGCATAGCGCACTCACATCCCCCGCTGAGATTATGTGATCATGTGCTCAGTACTCTCTATTCCTGTACTAACCACCCTCACGTATAGATAATCCTCATTATCTTATGCACATGCATAGCGCACTCACATCCCCCGCTGAGATTATGTGATCAAGTGCTCTCTATTCCTGTACTAACCAACCTCACGTATAGATAATCCTCATGATCTGATGCACATTCATAGCGCACTCACATCCCCCGCTGAGATTATGTGATCAAGTGCTCAGTACTCTCTATTCCTGTACTAACCGACCTCACGTATAGATAATCCTCATTATCTGATGCACATGCATAGCGCACTCACATCCCCCACTGAGATTATGTGATCATGTGCTCAGTGCTCTCTATTCCTGTACTAACCAACCTCATGTATAGATAATCCTCATGATCTGATGCACATGCGTAGCGCACTCACATCCCCCACTGAGATTATGTGATCATGTGCTCAGTACTCTTTATTCCTGTACTAACCGACCTCACATATAGATAATCCTCATGATGTGATGCACATGCGTAGCGTAATCACATCCCCCGCTGAGATTATGTGATCATGTGCTCAGTGCTCTCTATCCCTGTACTAACTAACCTCACGTATAGATAATCCTCATGATCTGATGCACCTGCGTAGCGCAATCACATCCCCCGCTGAGATTATGTGATCATGTGCTCAGTGCTCTCTATTCCTGTACTAACTAACCTCACGTATAGATTATCCTCATGATCTGATGCACATGCGCACTCACATCCCCAGCTGAGATTATGTGATCATGTGCTCAGTACTCTTTATTCCTGTAGTAACCAACCTCACATATAGATAATCCTCATTATCTGATGCACATGCGTAGCGCAATCACATCCCCCACTGAGATTATGTGATCATGTGCTCAGTACTCTTTATTCCTGTACTAACCGACCTCACGTATAGATAATCCTCATGATCTGATGCACATGCGTAGCGCAATCACATCCCTCGCTGAGATTATGTGATCATGTGCTCAGTCCTCTCTATTCCTGTAATAACCAACCTCACGTATAGATAATCCTCATGATCTGATGCACATGCATAGCGCACTCACATCCCCCACTGAGATTATGAGATCATGTGCTCAGTACTCTTTATTCTTTTACTAACCAACCTCACGTATAGATAATCCTCATGATCTGATGCACATGCGTAGCGCACTCACATCCCCCACTGAGATTATGTGATCAAGTGCTCAGTACTCTCTATTCCTGTACTAACCGACCTCACGTATAGATAATCCTCATTATCTGATGCACATGCATAGCGCACTCACATCCCCCACTGAGATTATGTGATCAAGTGCTCAGTGCTCTCTATTCATGTACTAACCAACCTCATGTATAGATAATCCTCATGATCTGATGCACATGCGTAGCGCACTCACATCCCCCACTGAGATTATGTGATCATGTGCTCAGTACTCTTTATTCCTGTACTAACCGACCTCACATATAGATAATCCTCATGATGTGATGCACATGCGTAGCGTAATCACATCCCCCGCTGAGATTATGTGATCATGTGCTCAGTGCTCTCTATTCCTGTACTAACTAACCTCACGTATAGATTATCCTCATGATCTAATGCACATGCGCACTCACATCCCCAGCTGAGATTATGTGATCATGTGCTCAGTACTCTTTATTCCTGTAGTAACCAACCTCACATATAGATAATCCTCATTATCTGATGCACATGCGTAGCGCAATCACATCCTCCACTGAGATTATGTGATCATGTGCTCAGTACTCTTTATTCCTGTACTAACAAACCTCACGTATAGATAATCCTCATGATCTGATGCACATGCGTAGCGCAATCACATCCCTCGCTGAGATTATGTGATCATGTTCTCAGTCCTCTCTATTCCTGTAATAACCAACCTCACGTATAGATAATCCTCATGATCTGATGCACATGCATAGCGCACTCACATCCCCCACTGAGATTATGAGATCATGTGCTCAATACTGTTTATTCCTTTACTAACCAACCTCACGTATAGATAATCCTCATGATCTCATGCACATGCGTAGCGCACTCACAGCCCCCACTGAGATAATGTGATCATGTGCTCAGTACTGTTTATTCCTTTACTAACCAACCTCACGTATAGATAATCCTCATGATCTGATACACATGCATAGCGCACTCACATGCCCCGCTGAGATTATGTGATGATGTGCTCAGTGCTCTCTATTCCTGTACTAACCAACCTCACGTATAGATAATCCTCATGATCTGATGCACATGCGTAGCGCACTCACATCCCCCACTGAGATTATGTGATCATGTGCTCAGTACTCTTTATTCCTGTACTAACCAACCTCACGTATAGATAATCCTCATGATCTGATGCACATGCATAGCGCACTCACATCCCCCGCTGAGATTATGTGATCATGTGCTCAGTACTCTCTATTCCTGTACTAACCACCCTCACGTATAGATAATCCTCATTATCTTATGCACATGCATAGCGCACTCACATCCCCCGCTGAGATTATGTGATCAAGTGCTCTCTATTCCTGTACTAACCAACCTCACGTATAGATAATCCTCATGATCTGATGCACATTCATAGCGCACTCACATCCCCCGCTGAGATTATGTGATCAAGTGCTCAGTACTCTCTATTCCTGTACTAACCGACCTCACGTATAGATAATCCTCATTATCTGATGCACATGCATAGCGCACTCACATCCCCCACTGAGATTATGTGATCAAGTGCTCAGTGCTCTCTATTCCTGTACTAACCGACCTCACGTATAGATAATCCTCATTATCTGATGCACATGCATAGCGCACTCACATCCCCCACTGAGATTATGTGATCAAGTGCTCAGTGCTCTCTATTCCTGTACTAACCAACCTCATGTATAGATAATCCTCATGATCTGATGCACATGCGTAGCGCACTCACATCCCCCACTGAGATTATGTGATCATGTGCTCAGTACTCTTTATTCCTGTACTAACCGACCTCACATATAGATAATCCTCATGATGTGATGCACATGCGTAGCGTAATCACATCCCCCGCTGAGATTATGTGATCATGTGCTCAGTGCTCTCTATCCCTGTACTAACTAACCTCACATATAGATAATCCTCATGATCTGATGCACCTGCGTAGCGCAATCACATCCCCCGCTGAGATTATGTGATCATGTGCTCAATGCTCTCTATTCCTGTACTAACTAACCTCACGTATAGATTATCCTCATGATCTGATGCACATGCGCACTCACATCCCCAGCTGAGATTATGTGATCATGTGCTCAGTACTCTTTATTCCTGTAGTAACCAACCTCACATATAGATAATCCTCATTATCTGATGCACATGCGTAGCGCAATCACATCCCCCACTGAGATTATGTGATCATGTGCTCAGTACTCTTTATTCCTGTACTAACCGACCTCACGTATAGATAATCCTCATGATCTGATGCACATGCGTAGCGCAATCACATCCCTCGCTGAGATTATGTGATCATGTGCTCAGTCCTCTCTATTCCTGTAATAACCAACCTCACGTATAGATAATCCTCATGATCTGATGCACATGCATAGCGCACTCACATCCCCCACTGAGATTATGAGATCATGTGCTCAGTACTGTTTATTCTTTTACTAACCAACCTCACGTATAGATAATCCTCATGATCTGATGCACATGCGTAGCGCACTCACATCCCCCACTGAGATTATGTGATCAAGTGCTCAGTACTCTCTATTCCTGTACTAACCGACCTCACGTATAGATAATCCTCATTATCTGATGCACATGCATAGCGCACTCACATCCCCCACTGAGATTATGTGATCAAGTGCTCAGTGCTCTCTATTCATGTACTAACCAACCTCATGTATAGATAATCCTCATGATCTGATGCACATGCGTAGCGCACTCACATCCCCCACTGAGATTATGTGATCATGTGCTCAGTACTCTTTATTCCTGTACTAACCGACCTCACATATAGATAATCCTCATGATGTGATGCACATGCGTAGCGTAATCACATCCCCCGCTGAGATTATGTGATCATGTGCTCAGTGCTCTCTATTCCTGTACTAACTAACCTCACGTATAGATTATCCTCATGATCTAATGCACATGCGCACTCACATCCCCAGCTGAGATGATGTGATCATGTGCTCAGTACTCTTTATTCCTGTAGTAACCAACCTCACATATAGATAATCCTCATTATCTGATGCACATGCGTAGCGCAATCACATCCTCCACTGAGATTATGTGATCATGTGCTCAGTACTCTTTATTCCTGTACTAACAAACCTCACGTATAGATAATCCTCATGATCTGATGCACATGCGTAGCGCAATCACATCCCTCGCTGAGATTATGTGATCATGTTCTCAGTCCTCTCTATTCCTGTAATAACCAACCTCACGTATAGATAATCCTCATGATCTGATGCACATGCATAGCGCACTCACATCCCCCACTGAGATTATGAGATCATGTGCTCAATACTGTTTATTCCTTTACTAACCAACCTCACGTATAGATAATCCTCATGATCTCATGCACATGCGTAGCGCACTCACAGCCCCCACTGAGATTATGTGATCATGTGCTCAGTACTGTTTATTCCTTTACTAACCAACCTCACGTATAGATAATCCTCATGATCTGATACACATGCATAGCGCACTCACATGCCCCGCTGAGATTATGTGATCATGTGCTCAGTACTGTTTATTCCTTTACTAACCAACTTCATGTATAGATAATCCTCATGATCTGATGCACATGCATAGCGCACTCACATGCCCCGCTGAGATTATGTGATCATGTGCTCAGTGCTCTCTATTCCTGTAATAACCAACCTCACGTATAGATAATCCTCATGATCTGGGAACTACTATAGTCGCATCAACACTGCGTGTGTATTCAAAGACGTAAAACTGAAACTAAAAATGTAATAATATTTATTTATACAGTGATAAAAATGTGTAATGCACTTTCCCCTTTTATTGTTTTGCTTTTCCTGTAATTTAAATCTTAATATTGTATTTTTTCCACTGATCTCGAATGCAGAACCATGACCGCCTTACATGCTGTGAAAAATTGGTTGATCAGTGCAAGAGCTCATTTATATCCGTCCCTGATTGGTCACAGCAAACAGATTGAAAAACATGCAAATTGTCTGTTAAAAAGCTTAGAAAACATTTCGGGCTAGATTACTAGTGGAGCGCTAAATTATCGAGTGCCCGCAAAACGACAAATTTGCCCGTTTGAGGGTGCGCGATAATAAATCAGTTGTTACAACGGGCTGATTATTGCTAACATGAGCTTGCAGATCAGATCTCTGGTTAGTTTTTATAAATCTGCCCCAAATGCCCCCAAAATACAGTGTAGTGTATGTAATTAAATTACAGCATTTTTATGTTTTTATAAAATAACTGCACTAGGCAATATATAGGGGTAAAATTGGTGTCATTGGAGTGTTAAAAAAACAGCACTGAAAAGTTCCTTTACATGGCGGTCTATGGAAAATGTGTGAACCCTGTAAATATATATGTGTATGCTGATATACATATATATTTATGTGTTACTATGTGTATATACATATATATTGACGTGTTATTATGTGTATATACATATATATTTATGTGTTACTATGTGTTTATACATATATATTTATGTGTTACTGTGTGTATATACATATATATTTATGTGTTATTATGTTTATATACATATATATTTATGTGTTACTATGTGTATATACATATATATTTATGTGTTACTGTGTGTATATACATATATATTGACGTGTTATTATGTGTATATACATATATATTTATGTGTTACTATGTGTATATACATATATATTTATGTGTTACTGTGTGTATATACATATATATTTATGTGTTATTATGTTTATATACATATATATTTATGTGTTACTATGTGTATATACATATATATTTATGTGTTACTGTGTGTATATACATATATATTTATGTGTTACTATGTGTATATACATATATATTTATGTGTTACTATGTGTATATACATATATATATTTATGTGTATATACATATATATTTATGTGTTACTATGTGTATATACATATATATTGACGTGTTATTATGTGTATATACATATATATTTATGTGTTACTATGTGTATATACATATATATTTATGTGTTACTGTGTGTATATACATATATATTTATGTGTTATTATGTTTATATACATATATATTTATGTGTTACTATGTGTATATACATATATATTTATGTGTTACTGTGTGTATATACATATATATTTATGTGTTACTATGTGTATATACATATATATTTATGTGTTACTATGTGTATATACATATATATATTTATGTGTTACTATGTGTGTATATACATATATATTTATGTGTTACTATGTGTATATACATATATATTTATGTGTTACTGTGTGTATATACATATATATTTATGTGTTACTATGTGTATATACATATATATTTATGTGTTACTATGTGTATATACATATATATTTATGTGTTACTATGTGTATATACATATATATTTATGTGTTATTATGTGTATATACATATATATTTATGTGTTACTATACGTGTATATACATATATATTTATGTGTTACTATGTGTATATACATATATATTTATGTGTTATGTGTATATACATATATATTTATGTGTTACTGTGTGTATATACATATATATTTATGTGTTACTATGTGTATATACATATATATTTATGTGTTACTGTGTGTATATACATATATATTTATGTGTTACTATGTGTATATACATATATATTTATGTGTTACTATGTGTATATACATATATATTTATGTGTTACTATTTGTATATACATATATATTTATGTGTTACTATGTGTATATACATATATATTTATGTGTTATTATGTGTATATACATATATATTTATGTGTTACTATGTGTATATACATATATATTTATGTGTTACTATGTGTATATACATATATATTGACGTGTTATTATGTGTATATATACATATATATATTTATGTGTTATTATGTTTATATACATATATATTTATGTGTTACTATGTGTATATACATATATATTTATGTGTTACTGTGTGTATATACATATATATTTATGTGTTACTATGTGTATATACATATATATTTATGTGTTACTATGTGTATATACATATATATTTATGTGTTACTATGTGTATATACATATATATTTATGTGTTACTATGTGTATATACATATATATTTATGTGTTACTATATGTATATACATATATATTTATGTGTTACTATGTGTGTATATACATATATATTTATGTGTTACTATGTGTATATACATATATATTTATGTGTTAGTATGTGTATATACATATATATTTATGTGTTACTATGTGTATATACATATATATTTATGTGTTACTATGTGTATATACATATATATTTATGTGTTATTATGTGTATATACATATATATTTATGTGTTAGTATGTGTATATACATATATATTTATGTGTTACTATGTGTGTATATACATATATATTTATGTGTTAGTATGTGTATATACATATATATTTATGTGTTACTATGTGTATATACATATATATTTATGTGTTACTGTGTGTATATACATATATATTTATGTGTTACTATGTGTATATACATATATATTTATGTGTTATTATGTGTATATACATATATATTTATGTGTTACTATGTGTATATACATATATATTTATGTGTTAGTATGTGTATATACATATATATTTATGTGTTACTATGTGTATATACATATATATTTATGTGTTATTATGTGTATATACATATATATTTATGTGTTACTATGTGTATATACATATATATTTATGTGTTACTGTGTGTATATACATATATATTTATGTGTTACTATGTGTATATATACATATATATTTATGTGTTACTATGTGTATATACATATATATTTATGTGTTACTATGTGTATATACATATATATTTATGTGTTACTGTGTGTATATACATATATATTTATGTGTTACTATGTGTATATACATATATATTTATGTGTTATTATGTGTATATACATATATATTTATGTGTTACTATGTGTATATACATATATATTTATGTGTTATTATATGTATATACATATATATTTATGTGTTATTATATGTATATACATATATATTTATGTGTTATTATATGTATATACATATATATTTATGTGTTATTATATGTATATACATATATATTTATGTGTTATTATATGTATATACATATATATTTATGTGTTACTATGTGTATATACATATATATTTATGTGTTATTATATGTATATACATATATATTTATGTGTTACTATGTGTATATACATATATATTTATGTGTTATTATATGTATATACATATATATTTATGTGTTATTATATGTATATACATATATATTTATGTGTTATTATATGTATATACATATATATTTATGTGTTATTATATGTATATACATATATATTTATGTGTTACTATGTGTATATACATATATATTTATGTGTTACTATGTGTATATACATATATATTTATGTGCTAGTATGTGTATATAAATATATATTTATGTGTTAGTATGTGTATATACATATATATTTATGTATTACTATGTGTATATACATATATATTTATGTGTTATTATGTGTATATACATATATATTTATGTGTTACTGTGTGTATATACATATATATTTATGTGTTATTATGTGTATATACATATATATTTATGTGTTACTATGTGTATATACATATATATTTATGTGTTACTATGTGTATATACATATATATTTATGTATTACTATGTGTATATACATATATATTTATGTGTTATTATGTGTATATACATATATATTTGTGTGTTACTATGTGTATATACATATATATTTATGTGTTATTATGTGTATATACATATATATTTATGTGTTACTATGTGTATATACATATATATTTATGTGTTACTATGTGTATATACATATATATTTATGTATTACTATGTGTATATACATATATATTTATGTGTTATTATGTGTATATACATATATATTTGTGTGTTACTATGTGTATATACATATATATTTATGTGTTATTATGTGTATATACATATATATTTATGTGTTACTATGTGTATATACATATATATTTATGTGTTACTATGTGTATATACATATATATTTATGTGTTACTATGTGTATATACATATATATTTATGTGTTACTATGTGTATATACATATATATTTATGTGTTAGTATGTGTATATACATATATATTTATGTGTTACTATGTGTATATACATATATATTTATGTGTTATTATGTGTACATACATATATATTTATGTGTTAGTGTGTGTATATACCTATATATTTATGTGTTACTATGTGTATATACATATATATTTATGTGTTATTATGTGTACATACATATATATTTATGTGTTATTATGTGTACATACATATATATTTATGTGTTACTATGTGTATATACATATATATTTATGTGTTACTATGTGTATATACATATATATTTATGTGTTACTATGTGTATATACATATATATTTATGTGTTAGTGTGTGTATATACCTATATATTTATGTGTTACTATGTGTATATACATATATATTTATGTGTTACTATGTGTATATACATATATATTTATGTGTTAGTGTGTGTATATACCTATATATTTATGTGTTACTATGTGTATATACATATATATTTATGTGTTATTATGTGTACATACATATATATTTATGTGTTACTATGTGTATATACATATATATTTATGTGTTACTATGTGTATATACATATATATTTATGTGCTAGTATGTGTATATAAATATATATTTATGTGTTAGTATGTGTATATACATATATATTTATGTATTACTATGTGTATATACATATATATTTATGTGTTATTATGTGTATATACATATATATTTATGTGTTACTGTGTGTATATACATATATATTTATGTGTTACTATGTGTATATACATATATATTTATGTGTTATTATGTGTATATACATATATATTTATGTGTTACTATGTGTATATACATATATATTTATGTGTTACTATGTGTATATACATATATATTTATGTATTACTATGTGTATATACATTTATATTTATGTGTTACTATGTGTATATACATATATATTTATGTATTACTATGTGTATATACATATATATTTATGTGTTACTATGTGTATATACATATATATTTATGTATTACTATGTGTATATACATATATATTTATGTATTACTATGTGTATATACATATATATTTATGTATTACTATGTGTATATACATATATATTTATGTATTACTATGTGTATATACATATATATTTATGTGTTACTATGTGTATATACATATATATTTATGTATTACTATGTGTATATACATATATATTTATGTGTTACTATGTGTATATACATATATATTTATGTGTTACTATGTGTATATACATATATATTTATGTGTTAGTATGTGTATATACATATATATTTATGTGTTACTATGTGTATATACATATATATTTATGTGTTACTATGTGTATATACAGATATATTTATGTGTTAGTATGTGTATATACATATATATTTATGTGTTACTATGTGTATATACATATATATTTATGTGTTACTATGTGTATATACATATATATTTATGTGTTATTATGTGTATATACATATATATTGATGTCTTATTATGTGTATATACATATATATTTATGTGTTATTATGTGTATATACATATATATTTATGTGTTATTATGTGTATATACATATATATTTATGTGTTATTATGTGTATATACATATATATTGATGTCTTATTATGTGTATATACATATATATTTATGTGTTATTATGTGTATATACATATATATTTATGTGTTAGTATGTGTATATACATATATATTTATGTGTTACTATGTGTATATACATATATATTTATGTGTTATTATGTGTATATACATATATATTTATGTGTTACTATGTGTATATATATATATATATTTATGTGTAACTATGTGTATATACATATATATTTATGTGTTACTATGTGTATATACATATATATTTATGTGTTATTATGTTTATATACATATATATTTATGTGTTACTATGTGTATATACATATATATATTTATGTGTTACTATGTGTATATACATATATATATTTATGTGTTACTATGTGTATATACATATATATATTTATGTGTAACTATGTGTATATATATATATATTTATGTGTAACTATGTGTATATACATATATATTTATGTGTTACTATGTGTATATACATATATATTTATGTGTTATTATGTTTATATACATATATATTTATGTGTTACTATGTGTATATACATATATATATTTATGTGTTACTATGTGTATATACATATATATATTTATGTGTTACTATGTGTATATACATATATATATTTATGTGTAACTATGTGTATATACATATATATTTATGTGTTACTATGTGTATATACATATATATTTATGTGTTATTATGTTTATATACATATATATTTATGTGTTACTATGTGTATATACATATATATTTATGTGTTAGTATGTGTATATACATATATATTTATGTGTTAGTATGTGTATATACATATATATTTATGTGCTATTATGTGTATATACATATATATTTATGTGTTACTATGTGTATATACATATATATTTATGTGTTATTATGTGTATATACATATATATTTATGTGTTACTATGTGTATATACATATATATTTATGTGCCAGTATGTGTATATACATATATATTGATGTGTTATTATGTGTATATACATATATATTTATGTGTTGTTATGTGTATATACATATATATTTATGTGTTACTATGTGTATATACATATATATTTATGTGTTATTATGTGTATTTACATATATATTTATGTGTTACTATGTGTATATACATATATATTTATGTGTTACTGTTTGTATATACATATATATTTATGTGTTAGTATGTGTATATACATATATATTTATGTGTTATTATATGTATATACATATATATTTATGTGTTACTATGTGTATATACATATATATTTATGTGTTACTGTTTGTATATACATATATATTTATGTGTTAGTATGTGTATATACATATATATTTATGTGTTATTATATGTATATACATATATATTTATGTGTTATTATGTGTATATACATATATATTTATGTGTTATTATGTGTATATACATATATAGTTATGTGTTACTATGTGTATATACATATATAGTTATGTGTTATTATGTGTATATACATATATATTTATGTTACTATGTGTATATACATATAAATTTATGTGTTAGTATGTGTATATACATATATATTTATGTGTTATTATGTGTATATACATATATATTTATGTGTTATTATGTGTATATACATATATATTTATGTGTTACTATGTGTATATACATATATATTTATGTGTTACTATGTGTGTATACATATATATTTATGTGTTACTATGTGTATATACATATATATTTATGTGTTACTATGTGTATATACATATATATTGATGTGTTATTATGTGTATATATACATATATATTGATGTGTTATTATGTGTATATACATATATATTTATGTGTTAGTATGTGTATATACATATATATTTATGTGTTACTATGTGTATATACATATATATTTATGTGTTACTATCTGTATATACATATATATTTATGTGTTATTATGTGTATATACATATATATTTATGTGTTAGTATGTGTATATACATATATATTGATGTGTTATTATGTGAATATACATATATATTTATGTGCTAGTATGTGTATTTACATATATATTTATGTGTTACTATGTGTATATACATATATATTTATGTGTTACTATGTGTATTTACATATATATTTATGTGTTAGTATGTGTATATACATATATATTTATGTGTTATTGTGTGTGTATATACATATGTATTTATGTGTTATTGTGTGTGTATATACATATGTATTTATGTGTTATTGTGTGTGTATATACATATATATTTATGTGTTAGTATGTGTATATACATATATATTTATGTGTTATTGTGTGTGTATATACATATGTATTTATGTGTTATTATGTGTATATACATATATATTTATGTGTTAGTATGTGTATATACATATATATTTATGTGTTACTATGTGTATATACATATATATTTATGTGTTACTATGTGTATTTACATATATATTTATGTGTTATTATGTGTATATACATATATATTTATGTGTTATTATGTGTATATACATATATATTTATGTGTTACTATGTGTATATACATATATATTTATGTGTTAGTATGTGTATATACATATATATTTATGTGTTATTATGTGTATATACATATATATTTATGTGTTAGTATGTGTATATACATATATATTTATGTGTTACTATGTGTATATACATATATATTTATGTGTTATTATGTGTATATACATATATATTTATGTGTTAGTATGTGTATATACATATATATTTATGTGTTACTATGTGTATATACATATATATTTATGTGTTAGTATGTGTATATACATATATATTTATGTGTTACTATGTGTATATACATATATATTTATGTGTTACTATGTGTATATACATATATATTTATGTGTTATTATGTGTATATACATATATATTTATGTGTTACTATGTGAATATACATATATATTTATGTGTTACTATGTGTATATACATATATATTTATGTGTTACTATGTGTATATACATATATATTGATGTGTTACTATGTGTATATACATATATATTGATGTGTTATTATGTGTATATACATATATATTGATGTGTTATTATGTGTATATATATATATATTTATGTGTAACTATGTGTATATACATATATATTGATGTGTTATTATGTGTATATACATATATATTTATGTGTTAGTATGTGTATATACATATATATTTATGTGTTACTATGTGTATATACATATATATTTATGTGTTAGTATGTGTATATACATTTATATTTATGTGTTATTATGTGTATATACATATATATTTATGTGTTATTATGTGTATATACATATATATGTATGTGTTACTATGTGTATATACATATATATTTATGTGTTATTATGTGTATATACATATATATTTATGTGTTATTATGAGTATATACATATATATTTATGTGTCATTATGTGTATATACATATATATGTATGTGTTACTATGTGTATATACATATATATTTATGTGTTATTATGTGTATATACATATATATTTATGTGTTATTATGAGTATATACATATATATTTATGTGTTATTATGTGTATATACATATATATTTATGTGTTACTATGTGTATATACATATATATTTATGTGTTAGTATGTGTATATACATATATATTTATGTGTTACTATGTGTATATACATATATATTTATGTGTTATTGTGTGTATATACATATATATTTATGTGTTATTATGTGTATATACATATATATTTATGTGTTAGTATGTGTATATACATATATATTTATGTGTTATTATGTGTATATACATATATATTTATGTGTTAGTATGTGTATATACATATATATTTATGTGTTACTATGTGAATATACATATATATTTATGTGTTACTATGTGTATATACATATATATTTATGTGTTATTATGTGTATATACATATATATTTATGTGTTACTATGTGAATATACATATATATTTATGTGTTACTATGTGTATATACATATATATTTATGTGTTACTATGTGTATATACATATATATTTATGTGTTACTATGTGTATATACATATATATTGATGTGTTACTATGTGTATATACATATATATTGATGTGTTATTATGTGTATATACATATATATTTATGTGTTATTATGTGTATATACATATATATTGATGTGTTATTATGTGTATATATACATATATATTGATGTGTTATTATGTGTATATATATATATATTTATGTGTAACTATGTGTATATACATATATATTGATGTGTTATTATGTGTATATATACATATATATTTATGTGTTAGTATGTGTATATACATATATATTTATGTGTTACTATGTGTATATACATATATATTTATGTGTTAGTATGTGTATATACATATATATTTATGTGTTACTATGTGTATATACATATATATTTATGTGTTAGTATGTGTATATACATATATATTTATGTGTTACTATGTGTATATACATATATATTTATGTGTTATTATGTGTATATACATATATATTTATGTGTTATTATGAGTATATACATATATATTTATGTGTCATTATGTGTATATACATATATATGTATGTGTTACTATGTGTATATACATATATATTTATGTGTTATTATGTGTATATACATATATATTTATGTGTTATTATGAGTATATACATATATATTTATGTGTCATTATGTGTATATACATATATATGTATGTGTTACTATGTGTATATACATATATATTTATGTGTTATTATGTGTATATACATATATATTTATGTGTTATTATGAGTATATACATATATATTTATGTGTTATTATGTGTATATACATATATATTTATGTGTTACTATGTGTATATACATATATATTTATGTGTTAGTATGTGTATATACATATATATTTATGTGTTACTATGTGTATATACATATATATTTATGTGTTATTGTGTGTATATACATATATATTTATGTGTTATTATGTGTATATACATATATATTTATGTGTTACTATGTGTATATACATATATATTTATGTGTTACTATGTGTATATACATATATATTTATGTGTTAGTATGTGTATATACATATATATTTATGTGTTACTATGTGTATATACATATATATTTATGTGATACTATGTGTATATACATATATATTTATGTCTTAGTATGTGTATATACATATATATTTATGTTACTATGTGTATATACATATATATTTATGTGTTACTATGTGTATATACATATATATTTATGTGTTACTATGTGTATATACATATATATTTATGTGTTACTATGTGTATATACATATATATTTATGTGTTATTATGTGTATATACATATATATTTATGTTACTATGTGTATATACATATATATTTATGTGTTACTATGTGTATATACATATATATTTATGTGTTACTATGTGTATATACATATATATTTATGTGTTAGTATGTGTATATACATATATATTTATGTGTTACTATGTGTATATACATATATATTTATGTGTTACTATGTGTATATACATATATATTTATGTGTTACTGTGTGTATATACATATATATTTATGTGTTATTATGTGTATATACATATATATTTATGTGTTACTATGTGTATATACATATATATTTATGTGTTACTATGTGTATATACATATATATTTATGTGTTACTATGTGTATATACATATATATTTATGTGTTACTCTTTGTATATACATATATATTTATGTGTTACTATGTGTATATACATATATATTTATGTGTTAGTATGTGTATATACATATATATTTATGTGTTAGTATGTGTATATACATATATATTTATGTGTTACTATGTGTATACACATATATATTTATGTGTTACTATGTGTATATACATATATATTTATGTGTTATTATGTGTATATACATATATATTTATGTGTTACTATGTGTATATACATATATATTTATGTGTTACTATGTGTATATACATATATATTTATGTGTTAGTATGTGTATATACATATATATTTATGTGTTATTATGTGTATATACATATATATTTATGTGTTATTATGTGTATATACATATATATTTATGTGTTATTATGTGTATATACATATATATTTATGTGTTATCATGTGTATATACATATATATTTATGTGTTATTATGTGTATATACATATATATTTATGTGTTATTATGTGTATATACATATATATTTATGTGTTACTATGTGTATTTACATATATATTTATGTGTTACTATGTGTATATACATATATATGTATGTGTTACTATGTGTGCATACATATATATATTTATGTGTTATTATGTGTATATACATATATATTTATGTGCTACTATGTGTATATACATATATATTTATGTGTTATTATGTGTATATACATATATATTTATGTGTTACTATGTGTATATACATATATATTTATGTATTACTATGTGTATATACATATATATTTATGTGTTACTATGTGTATATACATATATATTTATGTGTTAGTATGTGTTTATACATATATATTTATGTGTTATTATGTGTATATACATATATATTTATGTGTTACTATGTGTATATACATATATATTTATGTGTTATTATGTGTATATACATATATATTTATGTGTTATTATGTGTATATACATATATATGTATGTGTTACTATGTGTATTTACATATATATTTATGTGTTACTATGTGTATATACATATATATGTATGTGTTACTATGTGTGTATACATATATATATTTATGTGTTATTATGTGTATATACATATATATTTATGTGCTACTATGTGTATATACATATATATTTATGTGTTATTATGTGTATATACATATATATTTATGTGTTAGTATGTGTTTATACATATATATTTATGTGTTACTATGTGTATATACATATATATTTATGTGTTATTATGTGTATATACATATATATTTATGTATTAGTATGTGTATATACATATATATTTATGTGTTAGTATGTGTATATACCTATATATTTATGTGTTACTATGTGTATATACATATATATTTATGTGTTACTATGTGTATATACATATATATTTATGTGTTAGTGTGTGTATATACATATATATTTATGTGTTACTATGTGTATATACATATATATTTATGTGTTAGTATGTGTATATACCTATATATTTATGTGTTACTATGTGTATATACATATATATTTATGTGTTACTATGTGTATATACAGATATATTTATGTGTTATTATGTGTATATACATATATATTTATGTGTTAGTATGTGTATATACATATATATTTATGTGTTATTATGTGTATATACATATATATTTATGTGTTAGTATGTGTATATACATATATATTTATGTGTTACTATGTGTATATACATATATATTTATGTGTTACTATGTGTATATACATATATATTTATGTGTTACTATGTGTATATACATATATATTTATGTGTTACTATGTGTATATACATATATATTTATGTGTTATTATGTGTATATACATATATATTTATGTGTTATTATGTGTATATACATATATATTTATGTGTTACTATGTGTATATACATATATATTTATGTGTTACTATGTGTATATACATATATATTTATGTGTTATTATGTGTATATACATATATATATTTATGTGTTATTATGTGTATATACATATATATTTATGTGTTACTATGTGTATATACATATATATTTATGTGTTACTATGTGTATATACATATATATTTATGTGTTAGTATGTGTATATACATATATATTTATGTGTTACTATGTGTATATACATATATATTTATGTGTTAGTATGTGTATATACATATATATTTATGTGTTAGTATGTGTATATACATATATATTTATGTGTTATTATGTGTATATACATATATATTTATGTTTTACTATGTGTATATATATATATATATATATTTATGTGTTAGTATGTGTATATACATATATATTTATGTGTTATTATGTGTATATACATATATATTTATGTGTTATTATGTGTATATACATATATATTTATGTGTTATTATGTGTATATACATATAAATTTATGTGTTAGTGTGTGTATATACATATATATTTATGTGTTACTATGTGTATATACATATATATTTATGTGTTACTATATGTATATACATATATATTTATGTGTTATTATGTGTATATACATATATATTTATGTGTTATTATGTGTATATACATATATATTTATGTGTTAGTATGTGTATATACATATATATTTATGTGTTAGTATGTGTATATACATATATATTTATGTGTTACTATGTGTATATACATATATATTTATGTTACTATGTGTATATACATATATATTTATGTGTTAGTATGTGTATATACATTATATTTATGTGTTACTGTGTGTATATACATATATATTTATGTGTTATTATGTGTATATACATATATATGTATGTGTTACTATGTGTATATATACATATATATTTATTTGTTACTATGTGTATATACATATATATTTATGTGTTACTATGTGAATATACATATATATTTATGTGTTATTATGTGTATATACATATATATTTATGTGTTACTATGTGAATATACATATATATTTATGTGTTACTATGTGTATATACATATATATTTATGTGTTAGTATGTGTATATACATATATATTTATGTGTTATTATGTGTATATACATATATATTTATGTGTTAGTATGTGTATATACGTATATATTTATGTGTTAGTATGTGTATATACATATATATTTATGTGTTAGTATGTGTATATATATATATATATTTATGTGTTAGTATGTGTATATACATATATATTTATGTGTTAGTATGTGTATATACATATATATTTATGTGTTAGTATGTGTATATACGTATATATTTATGTGTTAGTATGTGTATATACATATATATTTATGTGTTAGTATGTGTATATACATATATATTTATGTGTTAGTATGTGTATATACATATATATTTATGTGTTAGTATGTGTATATACATATATATTTATGTGTTAGTATGTGTATATACATATATATTTATGTGTTAATATGTGTATATACATATATATTTATGTGTTAGTATGTGTATATACGTATATATTTATGTGTTAGTATGTGTATATACATATATATTTATGTGTTATTATGTGTATATACATATATATTTATGTGTTAGTATGTGTATATACATATATATTTATGTGTTAGTATGTGTATATACATATATATTTATCTGTTACTATGTGTATATACATATATATTTATGTGTTAGTATGTGTATATACATATATATTTATGTGTTACTATGTGTATATACATATATATTTATGTGTTATTATGTGTATATACATATATATTTATGTGTTAGTATGTGTATATACATATATATTTATGTGTTACTATGTGTATATACATATATATTTATGTGTTATTATGTGTATATACATATATATTTATGTGTTACTATGTGTATATACATATATATTTATGTATTACTATGTGTATATACATATATATTTATGTGTTATTATGTTTATATACATATATATTTATGTGTTACTATGTGTATATACATATATATTTATGTGTTAGTATGTGTATATACATATATATTTATGTGTTAGTATGTGTATATACATATATATTTATGTGTTACTATGTGTATATACATATATATTTATGTGTTACTATGTGTATATACATATATATTTATGTGTTATTATGTGTATATACATATATATTTATGTATTACTGTGTGTATATACATATATATTTATGTGTTACTATGTGTATATAAATATATATTTATGTGTTACTATGTGTATATACATATATATTTATGTGTTACTATGTGTATATACAGATATATTTATGTGTTACTATGTGTATATACAGATATATTTATGTGTTACTATGTGTATATACAGATATATTTATGTGTTATTATGTGTATATACATATATATTTATGTGTTACTATGTGTATATACATATATATTTATGTGTTACTATGTGTATATACATATATATTTATGTGTTACTATGTGTATATACATATATATTTATGTGTTACTATGTGTATATACATACATATTTATGTGTTATTATGTGTATATACATATATATTTATGTGTAACTATGTGTATATACATATATATTTATGTGTTAGTATGTGTATATACATATATATTTGTGTGTTACTATGTGTATATACATACATATTTATGTGTTATTATGTGTATATACATATATATTTATGTGTAACTATGTGTATATACATATATATTTATGTGTTAGTATGTGTATATACATATATATTTATGTGTTACTATTTGTATATACATATATATTTATGTGTTATTATGTGTATATACATATATATTTATGTGTTAGTATGTGTATATACATATATATTTATGTGTTACTATGTGTATATACATATATATTTATGTGTTACTATGTGTATATACATATATATTTATGTGTTAATATGTGTATATACATATATATTTATGTGTTACTATGTGTATATACATACATATTTATGTGTTATTATGTGTATATACATATATATTTATGTGTAACTATGTGTATATACATATATATTTATGTGTTAGTATGTGTATATACATATATATTTATGTGTTACTATTTGTATATACATATATATTTATGTGTTATTATGTGTATATACATATATATTTATGTGTTAGTATGTGTATATACATATATATTTATGTGTTACTATGTGTATATACATATATATTTATGTGTTACTATGTGTATATACATATATATTTATGTGTTACTATGTGTATATACATATATATTTATGTGTTACTATGTGTATATACATATATATTTATGTGTTATTATTTGTATATACATATATATTTATGTGTTACTATGTGTATATACATATATATTTATGTGTTACTATGTGTATATACATATATATTTATGTGTTAGTATGTGTATATACATATATATTTATGTGTTAGTATGTGTATATACATATATATTTATGTGTTATTATGTGTATATACATATATATTTATGTGTTACTATGTGTATATACATATATATTTATGTGTTATTATGTGTATATACATATATATTTATGTGTTACTATGTGTATATACATATATATTTATGTGTTATTATGTGTATATACATATATATTTATGTGTTAGTATGTGTATATACATATATATTTATGTGTTACTATGTGTATATACATATATATTTATGTGTTATTATGTGTATATACATATATATTTATGTGTTACTATGTGTATATACATATATATTTATGTGTTAGTATGTGTATATACATATATATTTATGTGTTATTGTGTGTATATACATATATATTTATGTGTTACTATGTGTATATACATATATATTTATGTGTTACTATGTGTATATACATATATATTTATGTGTTACTATGTGTATATACATATATATTTATGTGTTACTATTTGTATATACATATATATTTATGTGTTACTATGTGTATATACATATATATTTATGTGTTACTATGTGTATATACATATATATTTATGTGTTACTATGTGTATATACATATATATTTATGTGTTACTATGTGTATATACATATATATTTATGTGTTACTATGTGTATATACATATATATTTATGTGTTACTATGTGTATATACATATATATTTATATGTTACTATGTGTATATACATATATATTTATGTGTTACTGTGTGTATATACATATATATTTATGTGTTACTATGTGTATATACATATATATTTATGTGTTATTATGTGTATATACATATATATTTATGTGTTACTATGTGTGTATACATATATATTTATGTGTTATTATGTGTATATACATATATATTTATGTGTTACTATGTGTATATACATATATATTTATGTGTTATTATGTGTATATACATATATATTTATGTGTTACTATGTGTATATACATATATATTTATGTGTTACTATGTGTATATACATATATATTTATGTGTTATTATGTGTATATACATATATATTTATGTGTTACTATGTGTATATACATATATATTTATGTGTTATTATGTGTATATACATATATATTTATGTGTTACTATGTGTATATACATATATATTTATGTGTTACTATGTGTATATACATATATATTTATGTGTTACTATGTGTATATACATATATATTTATGTGTTACTATGTGTATATATATATATATATTTATGTGTTACTATGTGTGTATATATATATATTTATGTGTTACTATGTGTATATACATATATATTTATGTGTTACTATGTGTATATACATATATATTTATGTGTTATTATGTGTATATACATATATATTTATGTGTTACTATGTGTATATACATATATATTTATGTGTTATTATGTGTATATACATATATATTTATGTGTTATTATGTGTATATACATATATATTTATGTGTTATTATGTGTATATACATATATATTTATGTGTTACTATGTGTATATACATATATATTTATGTGTTACTATGTGTATATACAGATATATTTATGTGTTACTATGTGTATATACATATATATTTATGTGTTATTATGTGTATATACAGATATATTTATGTGTTACTATGTGTATATACAGATATATTTATGTGTTACTATGTGTATATACATATATATTTATGTGTTACTATGTGTATATACATATATATTTATGTGTTACTATGTGTATATACATATATATTTATGTGTTAGTATGTGTATATACATATATATTTATGTGTTACTATGTGTATTTACATATATATTTATGTGTTACTATGTGTATATACAGATATATTTATGTGTTACTATGTGTATATACATATATATTTATGTGTTACTATGTGTATATACATATATATTTATGTGTTAGTATGTGTATATACATATATATTTATGTGTTACTATGTGTATTTACATATATATTTATGTGTTATTATGTGTATATACATATATATTTATGTGTTACTATGTGTATATACATATATATTTATGTGTTAGTATGTGTATATACATATATATTTATGTGTTAGTATGTGTATATACATATATATTTATGTGTTACTATGTGTATATACATATATATTTATGTGTTAGTATGTGTATATACATATATATTTATGTGTTACTATGTGTATTTACATATATATTTATGTGTTATTATGTGTATATACATATATATTTATGTGTTACTATGTGTATATACATATATATTTATGTGTTACTATGTGTATATACATATATATGTATGTGTTACTATGTGTATATACATATATATGTATGTGTTACTATGTGTATATACATATATATTTATGTGTTACTATGTGTATATACATATATATTTATGTGTTAGTATGTGTATATACATATATATTTATGTGTTACTATGTGTATATACATATATATTTATGTGTTAGTATGTGTATATACATATATATTTATGTGTTACTATGTGTATTTACATATATATTTATGTGTTATTATGTGTATATACATATATATTTATGTGTTACTATGTGTATATACATATATATTTATGTGTTACTATGTGTATATACATATATATGTATGTGTTACTATGTGTATATACATATATATGTATGTGTTACTATGTGTATATACATATATATGTATGTGTTACTATGTGTATATACATATATATGTATGTGTTACTATGTGTATATACATATATATTTATGTGTTACTATGTGTATATACATATATATTTATGTGTTACTATGTGTATATACATATATATTTATGTGTTATTATGTGTATATACATATATATTTATGTGTTACTATGTGTATATACATATATATTTATGTGTTACTATGTGTATATACATATATATATTTATGTGTTACTATGTGTATATACATATATATTTATGTGTTATTATGTGTATATACATATATATTTATGTGTTAGTATGTGTATATACATATATATTTATGTGTTACTGTGTGTATATACATATATATTTATGTGTTACTATCTGTATATACATATATATTTATGTGTTATTATGTGTATATACATATATATTTATGTGTTAGTATGTGTATATACATATATATTTATGTGTTAGTATGTGTATATACATATATATTTATGTGTTAGTATGTGTATATACATATATATTTATGTGTTACTATGTGTATATACATATATATTTATGTGTTAGTATGTGTATATACATATATATTTATGTGTTATTATGTGTATATACATATATATTTATGTGTTAGTATGTGTATATACATATATATTTATGTGTTATTATGTGTATATACATATATATTTATGTGTTACTATGTGTATATACATATATATTTATGTGTTATGTGTATATACATATATATTTATGTGTTAGTATGTGTATATACATATATATTTATGTGTTACTATGTGTATATACATATATATTTATGTGTTAGTATGTGTATATACATATATATTTATGTGTTACTATGTGTATATACATATATATTTATGTGTTACTATGTGTATATACATATATATTTATGTGTTACTGTGTGTATATACATATATACTTATGTGTTACTATGTGTATATACATATATATTTATGTGTTATTATGTGTATATACATATATATTTATGTGTTACTATTTGTATATACATATATATTTATGTGTTAGTATGTGTATATACATATATATTTATGTGTTACTATGTGTATATACATATATATTTATGTGTTAGTATGTGTATATACATATATATTTATGTGTTATTATGTGTATATACATATATATGTATGTAAAAAGACAAAGAGTAACAGAGGGAACGCTAATGCTGTTCATGAGCTTTTATATAAAGTCACAAGCTGACAATAACACAACTCGTTTTGTCAGAATAGTAATTGAGGTGGTGCAGACCCTTATACAAAGTATTATATGGTTAAAAAAGAGAGAAGTAACTAGGAATGTAATCCTAGTTTTAAAAAGACAGGGATTTCAGCACTCTTTTGAAAATGAAGCTCATTGGACCATAGTACGTGTTTGAACAGTAAGTTTTTTTATTTATTCAATTGTGAACGGGAAATTCTCCCCGCTGTATGTACACCACTCCCCAGAAGAAAAAGATGCAACACACTGAATCACATTCGTAGTCAAGAATTAATAAAGAAACATTAGTTACCTATATACATACTAGAGTTCGTATTCAAAACCTGACCGGTCAGGGGTACATATCTTGCAAAGATATAAAGAACAGCCAGAAACTTTGTAGAGTTATTTTTGAGACCTTTAAAGAACCTCTACACCCTGCTGCACACAGAACCCCTTTTTAAGAGGTATATCCTGGTCAGGTTATGATGAGTGGGATCTAAGAGGTCAAATAGGGGTACCACAGGCAGAAGCAGTTCACAAGTTTTAGTCACAGTCACAATATGGTATGCAGTGAATAATGATGCTGTACTTAGTCAAGGAAAAAAGCCTTATTCTTAGACTCACTACACCCAACTGCTCACAGTACTCCAAACGAGGAGAATACACTACTGGGCAGTACATAAAGTGGTAAGTATCACCCGGATCTAAGTGGTCTCTAAGGCCTAGATTTGGAGTTCGGCGGTAAAAGGGCTGTTAACGCTCCACAGGCTTTTTTCTGGCCGCACCATAAAATCAACTCTGGTATCGAGAGTTCAAACAAATGCTGCGTTAGGCTCCAAAAAAGCAGCGTAGAGCATTTTTACCGCAAAAGCAACTCTCGATACCAGAGTTGCTTACGGACGCGGCCGGCCTCAAAAACGTGCTCGTGCACGATTCCCCCATAGGAATCAATGGGGCTGTTTGAGCTGAAAAAAAACCTAACACCTGCAAAAAAGCAGCGTTCAGCTCCTAACGCAGCCCCATTGTTTGCTATGGGGAAACACTTCCTACGTCTGCACCTAACACTCTAACATGTACCCCGAGTCTAAACACCCCTAGCCTTACACTTATTAACCCCTAATCTGCCGCCCCCGCTATCGCTGACCCCTGCATATTTTTTTAAACCCCTAATCTGCCGCTCCGTAAACCGCCGCCACCTACGTTATCCCTATGTACCCCTAATCTGCTACCCCTAACACCGCCGACCCCTATATTATATTTATTAACCCCTAACCTGCCCCCCACAACGTCGCCGACACCTGCCTACACTTATTAACCCCTAATCTGCCGAGCGGACCTGAGCGCTACTATAATAAAGTTATTAACCCCTAATCCGCCTCACTAACCCTATCATAAATAGTATTAACCCCTAATCTGCCCTCCCTAACATCGCCGACACCTAACTTCAATTATTAACCCCTAATCTTCCGATCGGAGCTCACCGCTATTCTAATAAATGGATTAACCCCTAAAGCTAAGTCTAACCCTAACACTAACACCCCCTTAAGTTAAATATAATATTTATCTAACGAAATAAATTAACTCTTATTAAATAACTTATTCCTATTTAAAGCTAAATACTTACCTGTAAAATAAATCCTAATATAGCTATAATATAAATTATAATTATATTATAGCTATTTTAGGATTAATATTTATTTTACAGGCAACTTTGTAATTATTTTAACCAGGTACAATAGCTATTAAATAGTTAAGAACTATTTAATAGTTACCTAGTTAAAATAATTACAAATTTACCTGTAAAATAAATCCTAACCTGTTATAATTAAACCTAACACTACCCTATCAATAAAATAATTAAATAAACTACCTACAATTACCTACAATTAACCTAACACTACACTATCAATAAATTAATTAAACACAATTCCTACAAATAAATACAATTAAATAAACTAGCTAAAGTACAAAAAATAAAAAAGAACTAAGTTACAGAAAATAAAAAAATATTTACAAACATAAGAAAAATATTACAACAATTTTAAACTAATTACACCTACTCTAAGCCCCCTAATAAAATAACAAAGCCCCCCAAAATAAAAAATTCCCTACCCTATTCTAAATTAAAAAAGTTACAAGCTCTTTTACCTTACCAGCCCTGAACAGGGCCCTTTGCGGGGCATGCCCCAAGAATTTCAGCTCTTTTGCCTGTAAAAAAAAACAATTTTAAACTAATTACACCTACTCTAACCCCCAGGTATCACCGATCCGTCCTGGCTCCAAGATCTTCATCCAACCCAAGCGGGGGTTGGCGATCCATAATCCGGTCCAGAAGAGGCTCCAAAGTCTTCCTCCTATCCGGCAAGAAGAGGACATCCGGACCGGCAAACATCTTCTCCAAGCGGCATCTTCGATCTTCTTCCATCCGGAGCGAAGCGGCAGAATCCTGAAGACCTCCAGCGCGGAACATCCATCCGGACCGACGAATGAACGACGAATGACTGTTCCTTTAAGGGACGTCATCCAAGATGGCGTCCCTCGAATTCCGATTGGCTGATAGGATTCTATCAGCCAATCGGAATTAAGGTAGGAATTTTCTGATTGGCTGATGGAATCAGCCAATCAGAATCAAGTTCAATCCGATTGGCTGATCCAATCAGCCAATCAGATTGAGCTCGCATTCTATTGGCTGTTCTGATCAGCCAATAGAATGCGAGCTCAATCTGATTGGCTGATTGGATCGGCCAATCGGATTGAACTAGATTCTGATTGGCTGATTCCATCAGCCAATCAGAAAATTCCTACCTTAATTCCGATTGGCTGATAGAATCCTATCAGCCAATCGGAATTCGAGGGACGCCATCTTGGATGACGTCCCTTAAAGGAACAGTCATTCGTCGTTCAGTCGTCGGTCCGGATGGATGTTCCGCGCTGGAGGTCTTCAGGATCCTGCCGCTTCGCTCCGGATGGAAGAAGATCGAAGATGCCGCTTGGAGAAGATGTTTGCCGGTCCGGATGTCCTCTTCTTGCCAGATAGGAGGAAGACTTTGGAGCCTCTTCTGGACCGGATTATGGATCGCCAACCCCCGCTTGGGTTGGATGAAGATCTTGGAGCCAGGACGGATCGGTGATACCTGGATGGTGAAGGCAAGGTAGGAAGATCTTCAGGGGCTTAGTGTTAGGTTTATTTAAGGGGGGTTTGGGTTAGATTAGGGGTATGTGGGTGGTGGGTTGTAATGTTGGGGGGGGGGGGGTATTGTATGTTTTTTTTTACAGGCAAAAGAGCTGAAATTCTTGGGGCATGCCCCGCAAAGGGCCCTGTTCAGGGCTGGTAAGGTAAAAGAGCTTGTAACTTTTTTAATTTAGAATAGGGTAGGGAATTTTTTATTTTGGGGGGCTTTGTTATTTTATTAGGGGGCTTAGAGTAGGTGTAATTAGTTTAAAATTGTTGTAATATTTTTCTTATGTTTGTAAATATTTTTTTATTTTCTGTAACTTAGTTCTTTTTTATTTTTTGTACTTTAGCTAGTTTATTTAATTGTATTTATTTGTAGGAATTGTGTTTAATTAATTTATTGATAGTGTAGTGTTAGGTTAATTGTAGGTAATTGTAGGTAGTTTATTTAATTATTTTATTGATAGGGTAGTGTTAGGTTTAATTATAACTTAGGTTAGGATTTATTTTACAGGTAAATTTGTTATTATTTTAACTAGGTAACTATTAAATAGTTCTTAACTATTTAATAGCTATTTTACCTGGTTAAAATAATAACAAAGTTGCCTGTAAAATAAATATTAATCCTAAAATAGCTATAATATAATTATAATTTATATTGTAGCTATATTATGATTTATTTTACAGGTAAGTATTTAGCTTTAAATAGGAATAATTTTTTTAATAAGAGTTAATTTATTTCGTTAGATAAAAATTATATTTAACTTAGGGGGGTGTTAGTGTTAGGGTTAGACTTAGCTTTAGGGGTTAATACATTTATTAGAATAGCGGTGAGCTCCGGTCGGCAAATTAGGGGTTAATAATTGAAGTTCGGTGTCGGCGATGTTAGGGAGGGCAGATTAGGGGTTAATACTATTTATGATAGGGTTAGTGAGGCGGATTAGGGGTTAATACATTTATTATAGTAGCGCTCAGGTCCGCTCGGCAGATTAGGGGTTAATAAGTGTAGGCAGGTGTCGGCGACGTTGAGGGGGGCAGATTAGGGGTTAATAAATATAATATAGGGGTCGGCGATGTTAGGGCAGCAGATTAGGGGTACATAGGGATAACGTAGGTGGCGGCGATTTGCGGTCGGAAGATTAGGGGTTAATTATTTTAAGAAGCTGGCGGCGACGTTGTGGGGGGCAAGTTAGGGGTTAATAAATGTAATACAGGGGTCGGCGGGGTTAGGGGCAGCAGATTAGGGGTACATAAGTATAACGTAGGTGGCGGTCGGCAGATTAGGGGTTAAAAATTTTAATCGAGTGGCGGCGGTGTGGGGGGACCTCGGTTTAGGGGTACATAGGTAGTTTATGGGTGTTAGTGTACTTTAGGGTACAGTAGTTAAGAGCTTTATAAACCGGCGTTAGCCAGAAAGCTCTTAACTCCTGCTATTTTCAGGCGGCTGGAATCTTGTCGTTAGAGCTCTAACGCTCACTTCAGAAACGACTCTAAATACCAGCGTTAGAAAGATCCCATTGAAAATATAGGCTACGCAAATGGCGTAGGGGGATCTGCGGTATGGAAAAGTCGCGGCTGAAAAGTGAGCGTTAGACCCTTTAATCACTGACTCCAAATACCAGCGGGCGGCCAAAACCAGCGTTAGGAGCCTCTAACGCTGGTTTTGACGGCTACCGCCGAACTCCAAATCTAGGCCTAAGTTAGGCTTCCTTGAGTTTAACAGTATGCATGTACAAAAACATATATAAGCAAAACTAACAGACAGTATGTGCCATTATAGTGCTTTTATGTAAGCTATTCATGCAAAGCTTGCAGTAAGAAAAGACAGCAATTATAAGGTTAAAGCATAAAGCACAGATGATAGCGTTTCCTCAGTGTCTCTGGGATCTTGAAATGCTAGTAAGTAAAGCCGCATGCAAGGGAGATTTCAAGAAAGCAGTTTAAGGTGTTATTATCGCAGAGCCAGCATGACGTATAAGCAACAATGTTGCTATCCTCAGCAATTGTTTCAAGAAATGCCCAGGATTAGCGCTCTTTGTGAGTATATTGCTTACGGCACATATTGAAATGCAAACAGTCAAAGTATAAGGCAATGATATCCGTGATTATGTATGACCGTTATATAGTCCATATTAGTGAACCATGATGGAGTATATACGACCTTGCTATTTCATTCAGACATATCGCTGTGGCAAGATGCGTCCTCGTAACTTGTTAGATCCTCAAGTTAAATTTGTTATGCTTCTGTGTTCGCCGCAGGTATTGTCAACCATGCGGTCTGGAGGCTGTGTTAGTAGCGTGCACCACGTAGGCCGGTCGGCTTAGCCAATGCCAACGCGCGTTTCACCCGCAGGGCTGATAGTCAGACCGGGCTTCGTCAGGGCGGTATATGGAGGGGACTGGCTTATCCCTTTTTATAGCGTTTTATAATAGCGCCCCTGCTGGAGGTGAAGGTTTGCTGCATATCTGTATAAAGATTACTCTGGTTGAAAGAAGAACATAAATCTAAGTGCAAAAATACTGCACTTACAAACAATAACTAACTCTAGATAAATATTTCTATCTGTATATATATTAAGTTTTTTACACTTATTTTTGTTATTTTATTAAAAGGAAAACAATTTATATACATTTGTTCAGAAAGTTATGCCTTTTCAGTGGGCTTTTTAGAATTTTTTTTTTTTTTTTGCTGTCCTAGAGAAAACAGGCCATGTCAAGTTTATCATTTAGACCTTCCGGCAGTTGAGTTCCCAACACAAAGATCCACCTGCATTCTTTCTGCAGGAGGATCCTGTCGTTGTCACCTCCTCTGCCATTGGTAATTCCTCTATCTATACCAATGAATCTTAAAGAGTCAGGATTGCAATCATGCACCAGTTCATAGTGTTTTGCAACATTACTCTTCTGGTTTTTGTTTTTTACATCGTCACGATGTTCCGTAATACGGTCTTTTATGGCTCTCCTCGTTTTTCCCACGTAGAAACGTGGGCAACTGCAGGAGAGTAGGTAGATTACTCCTTCTGTATTGCAGTTGATAAAGTGCTTCAACTTATACCTTTTCCCTGTGTGGGTGCCAAAGTCTTTTGTTTTGACCATGAACTTACACGCCACACATCGACCGCAGGGGTGATTGCCAGATGACCTATGTTTTGTGAGCCAGTTTGTCTGTTTTTGTTCAGACACATATTGGCTTCTTACAAGCTTATCCTTCAGGTTGGAAGCTCGTCTAGCTGTAATGTTTGGGTAGTCTCCAACCTCTTTCGATACTCCCACATCACTCGTGAGAATTTTCCAATTCTTGGACAGGATCTCCCTTAGGGCATTCCAATGGCAGTTATAGTCTGTAACCAGCCTTATTTTAGAATCTATTATCTTTTCTTTTTGTGCAAGGAGTGTATTTCGATTTGCATGTGCAGCATTATTAAATGCCTTCCTTACATTTCGCTTGGAATACCCTCTGTCCAAGAACCTTTTTTGCATGTCTGTACCATGCTTCAGGAATCTTTCTTTTGTCGAGCAGTTTCTACGAAGTCGTAAAAATTGCCCTTTGGGTATACCTCGTATCAAATGTGTTGGGTGATGACTTGAAGCTAAGAGGAGGCTATTAGTAGCAGTACTCTTCTGAAAGTTTTCAGTCACAATCATTCCTTGTTCAATTTTTACATTGATATCCAGAAACGATATTTGCTCCTTGCTGTACTGCAGGGTTAGAGAAATATTACTGTCATTAATGTTGAGGGTGCGAACAAACTCTTTAAGATTGCTTTCTGATCCCTCCCAGATTAAAAAGACATCATCCACATATCTTAACCACATGTGGATGTTTTCTTCAAAAAGGGGGTTTTGGAACACTTCATCCATTTCCCATTTAAAAAAACTTACTGTTCAAACACGTACTATGGTCCAATGAGCTTCATTTTCAAAAGAGTGCTGAAATCCCTGTCTTTTTAAAACTAGGATTACATTCCTAGTTACTTCTCTCTTTTTTAACCATATAATACTTTGTATAAGGGTCTGCACCACCTCAATTACTATTCTGACAAAACGAGTTGTGTTATTGTCAGCTTGTGACTTTATATAAAAGCTCATGAACAGCATTTGCGTTCCCTCTGTTACTCTTTGTCTTTTTGTATTGTATACCTGCTATACCTGGGCCTAGGCCCATAAACTTTATAAGGTTTCCGGAGTGGTGATCCCCTTTAGCTGTTTTCTGACCTTTTCAATTGTGAACATAAGGGATTTTTTTCTGAGCTGTTTTGGGCCCGGCTGCCCAGAGGTTAAATTTACAACATGGCTTTCATGCTGTCTGATGAAAACTGGGAAGCAGAACTTACAGCATCCCTATCTATATCGAACCTGGAAGAGAGTCAGGATAAAAATAACACACCAGTAAATATTTATGGTGCTTTCAAAAACTACAAAAAATTACTGGTCAAACTCAGAGCTGAGACATCTAGTCTTGAAAACTATATAAAAACAAAAATTATACCCAGAGGTCTACGCCTTAGGCTAGACCTGGGGACAAATTTGAGAGAAGATGAAGGTGGGGAGGAGTTTATGGAAGATTGGAATTCCAGTCTTTCTGACTGTTCCATCATCCTCATGAATAAAATGGTGAAACGAAATAAAGAAAGACTAGAGAAAACCATAAATCAAGCTGAAGAGTCTCTGAAAGTAGTCAATATGTTTGAAACGAATTCAAACTTTGCTAAGCTAAATGATGAAATAAAAGAGCAGATAGCAAGACTACAAAACGACATAAAACTGAGAAAAGGAAGAAAATTTTCCAGAGACAACGATGACTACAAAACAATAAAGTTTATAGTTATCAATCAGCAAAGGGAGCTTATGACTCTGGTACAGATAGCTCTGACGTAGAAATAGATCATTCCAGAGCCACCCATGAAAATAAAAATTCTTTTTTAGGGGAAGGAGGAGAGGCGGTAGGAAGAGAAGGAAGAGGGGGGACAAGTTCAAACTTAGAAGAGAGAAGGTACCCCTCCAGGCAACGTCGCCAACAGGGTTACGACCAAACCCAGAGGAACTACTCCCAGGGCAGACCCCGACGCTTTCGCAGTCGCAGGGGATTCTAAACCAAAAAGAGAATGACTTGCAAATCATAAATTTATCTACCTTTAAACTTGGTATATCTCATATTGAGGTTCTTAAGAAAGGCCTATCGTTTTGCCCCACAAATACTCTTGATAAATTTAATTTTATCAAAGATCTTCATCTGTTTGCTAGACGAGTAGTCCTTTCTCAAATAATGAAAGGTAAAAGCAGACATCTAGTGGAAGATGTATCACTTACCACGGAAGACAGTGCTTCAATTATCGATTTACAAGCGTTGCTGGCTGAAAATGAAGGGAGTCAATATGATCCCTCACAAGCCTTAGATCAATGTGGGTGTAAAATGGTCAAATCTAACTTTAAAGCAAAATCTAAATACATGCAGCAATTATCGATGGTACCTGCTGTGAACATCTTTGTAAAGCAGGTAGAGAAAGAAGTAGCTGGCCTCTCTTTTACTGGATTAGTAAATGATAATCTAAGCAAGTCAGAAAGAAAAGCCCTTGGAGAATTGATGAATGCAAAAGGCCTGATAATAAAGCAGGCTGACAAGGGCGGAAATCTAGTCGTATGGGACGAAAACATGTTTGTCCTTGAGGCAAAACGCCAACTCTTAGATAAAAGCCAATATCAAAGCTTAACCTTCAATCCTACCTCTTCTCTGCAGTTTTCCCTCTTCGACATTCTAAAGAAAGCAAAAGATAGCAAAACTATCACTGCAACAGAATTCAAATATCTATACCCTGAGTACCCTGTGATGCCGGTATTTTACTGTATCCCCAAGATACATAAGAACTCCAATAGTCCTCCAGGCCGCCCAATAATAGCAGGAATAGGCAGCCTCACAGAAAACTTGGGGAATTACATTGACCATTTTTTAAGACCTTTTTTGAATACCATGCCATCTTTTATCCTGGATACTGCAGACTTCCTTAGGAAAGTAGATGGAGTGTCAGTCCCTCAAGAAGCATGGTATTGATGTTGAGGGTCTATACTCATCCATCCCACATGAGGTGGGAATAAAAGCATGCAAACATTATCTTATGACAAGATGCACAGATGTCCAAAACCACACAGATTTTGTGGTGGAACTGTTAACATTCGTGCTATGTAACAATGTTTTCATGTTCGATAATAAAATATACAAGCAGAAACAGGGCACTGCTATGGGTGCCACATGTGCCCCAACATATGCCTGTCTACACCTCGGAAAGTGGGAAATGGATGAAGTGTTCCAAAACCCCCTTTTTGAAGAAAACATCCACATGTGGTTAAGATATGTGGATGATGTCTTTTTAATCTGGGAGGGATCAGAAAGCAATCTTAAAGAGTTTGTTCGCACCCTCAACATTAATGACAGTAATATTTCTCTAACCCTGCAGTACAGCAAGGAGCAAATATCGTTTCTGGATATCAATGTAAAAATTGAACAAGGAATGATTGTGACTGAAAACTTTCGGAAGAGTACTGCTACCAATAGCCTCCTCTTAGCTTCAAGTCATCACCCAACACATTTGATACGAGGTATACCCAAAGGGCAATTTTTACGACTTCGTAGAAACTGCTCGACAAAAGAAAGATTCCTGAAGCATGGTACAGACATGCAAAAAAGGTTCTTGGACAGAGGGTATTCCAAGCGAAATGTAAGGAAGGCATTTAATAATGCTGCACATGCAAATCGAAATACACTCCTTGCACAAAAAGAAAAGATAATAGATTCTAAAATAAGGCTGGTTACAGACTATAACTGCCATTGGAATGCCCTAAGGGAGATCCTGTCCAAGAATTGGAAAATTCTCACGAGTGATGTGGGAGTATCGAAAGAGGTTGGAGACTACCCAAACATTACAGCTAGACGAGCTTCCAACCTGAAGGATAAGCTTGTAAGAAGCCAATATGTGTCTGAACAAAAACAGACAAACTGGCTCACAAAACATAGGTCATCTGGCAATCACCCCTGCGGTCGATGTGTGGCGTGTAAGTTCATGGTCAAAACAAAAGACTTTGGCACCCACACAGGGAAAAGGTATAAGTTGAAGCACTTTATCAACTGCAATACAGAAGGAGTAATCTACCTACTCTCCTGCAGTTGCCCACGTTTCTACGTGGGAAAAACGAGGAGAGCCATAAAAGACCGTATTACGGAACATCGTGACGATGTAAAAAACAAAAACCAGAAGAGTAATGTTGCAAAACACTATGAACTGGTGCATGATTGCAATCCTGACTCTTTAAGATTCATTGGTATAGATAGAGGAATTACCAATGGCAGAGGAGGTGACAACGACAGGATCCTCCTGCAGAAAGAATGCAGGTGGATCTTTGTGTTGGGAACTCAACTGCCGGAAGGTCTAAATGATAAACTTGACATGGCCTGTTTTCTCTAGGACAGCAAAAAAAAAAAAAAAATTCTAAAAAGCCCACTGAAAAGGCATAACTTTCTGAACAAATGTATATAAATTGTTTTCCTTTTAATAAAATAACAAAAATAAGTGTAAAAAACTTAATATATATACAGATAGAAATATTTATCTAGAGTTAGTTATTGTTTGTAAGTGCAGTATTTTTGCACTTAGATTTATGTTCTTCTTTCAACCAGAGTAATCTTTATACAGATATGCAGCAAACCTTCACCTCCAGCAGGGGCGCTATTATAAAACGCTATAAAAAGGGATAAGCCAGTCCCCTCCATATATCGCCCTGACGAAGCTCGGTCTGTCTATCAGCCCTGCGGGTGAAACGCGCGTCGGCATTGGCTAAGCCGACCGGCCTACGTGGTGCACGCTACTAACACAGCCTCCAGACCGCATGGATGACAATACCTGCGGCGAACACAGAAGCATAACAAATTTAACTTGAGGATCTAACAAGTTACGAGGACGCATCTTGCCACAGCGATATGTCTGAATGAAATAGCAAGGTCGTATATACTCCATCATGGTTCACTAATATGGACTATATAACGGTCATACATAATCACGGATATCATTGCCTTATACTTTGACTGTTTGCATTTCTATATGTGCCGTAAGCAATATACTCACAAAGAACGCTAATCCTGGGCATTTCTTGAAACAATTGCTGAGGATAGCAACATTGTTGCTTATACGTCATGCTGGCTCTGCGATAATTACACCTTGAACTGCTTTCTTGAAATCTCCCTTGCATGCGGCTTTACTTGCTAGCATTTCAAGATCCCAGAGACACTGAGGAAACGCTATCATCTGTGCTTTATGCTTTAACCTTATAATTGCTGTCTTTTCTTACTGCAAGCTTTGCATGAATAGCTTACATAAAAGCACTATAATGGCACATACTGTCTGTTAGTTTTGCTTATATATGTTTTTGTACATGCATACTGTTAAACTCAAGGAAGCCTAACTTAGAGACCACTTAGATCCGGGTGATACTTACCACTTTATGTACTGCCCAGTAGTGTATTCTCCTCGTTTGGAGTACTGTGAGCAGTTGGGTGTAGTGAGTCTAAGAATAAGGCTTTTTTCCTTGACTAAGTACAGCATCATTATTCACTGCATACCATATTGTGACTGTGACTAAAACTTGTGAACTGCTTCTGCCTGTGGTACCCCTATTTGACCTCTTAGATCCCACTCATCATAACCTACCCAGGATATACCTCTTAAAAAGGGGTTCTGTGTGCAGCAGGGTGTAGAGGTTCTTTAGAGGTATCAAAAATAACTCTACAAAGTTTCTGGCTGTTCTTTATATCTTTGCAAGATATGTACCCCTGACCGGTCAGGTTTTGAATACAAACTCTAGTATGCATATAGGTAACTAATGTTTCTTTATTAATTCTTGACTATGAATGTGATTCAGTGTGTTGCATCTTTTTCTTCTGGGGAGTGGTGTACATACAGCGGGGAGAATTTCCCGTTCACAATTGAATAAATAAAAAAACTTACTGTTCAAACACGTACTATGGTCCAATGAGCTTCATTTTCAAAAGAGTGCTGAAATCCCTGTCTTTTTAAAACTAGGATTACATTCCTAGTTACTTCTCTCTTTTTTAACCATATAATATATATGTATGTGTTATTATGTGTATATACATATATATGTATGTGTTACTATGTGTATATATATATGTGACAGAAAGCAAGGCCTGGTTATAAATGGAAGATATTTAAGACCAAGCATTGTACATGCTATTTCTCCTTTCAGTTAAAACCCCAGGGAGAAAGAGTGTGTATTTGATTATGCAGTTGATAAACTGTGTTCTGGGTCCCTGAGGTTTGGGATGATTGGAGAGAGGGTGGGCCATTATCCCAGACAGCTGTGAAGCTGTCCAGCAGCTAATCACAGGTGTGGCTAATTAGAAGTTGTGAGGGTTTAAATAGCAGCCTCACTTAGGCCTTGAGAGAGAGTTACACAGCTACAGAAGCTGGTGTGTGTGTTTGTTACACTGTGTAAAAGACTTTTGTTCCTGTGAACTGTAAAAGGACATTATTTTTACAAAGCACTTGTGGAATGCTGTGAAGTGCTGGGACATACTTGTAAGTACTGACATTTACAAAAAGTACTTAACATTGCTGCAGAGGAACTGCCTGTTTGTTATTGCTGTGAAAAATAAAGCCTTTTAAACTACAGTGGATTGTCCTGTGCTGCATTTGTGCCCTAGAAGACCGTGGTTAAAAGTGTTCCTGTTACAATATATATATATTTATGTGTTACTATGTGTATATACATATATATTTATGTGTTACTATGTGTATATACATATATATTTGTGTTACTATGTGTATATACATATATATTTATGTGTTACTATGTGTATATACATATATATTTATGTGTTATTATGTGTATATACATATATATTTATGTGTTATTATGTGTATATACATATATATTTATGTGTTACTGTGTGTAAATACATATATATATTTATGTGTTACTATGTGTATATACATATATATTTGTGTTACTATGTGTATATACATATATATTTATGTGTTACTATGTGTATATACATATATATTTGTGTTACTATGTGTATATACATATATATTTATGTGTTACTATGTGTATATACATATATATTTATGTGTTACTATGTGTATATACATATATATTTGTGTTACTATGTGTATATACATATATATTTATGTGTTACTATGTGTATATACATATATATTTATGTGTTACTATGTGTATATACATATATATTTATGTGTTACTATGTGTATATACATATATATTTATGTGTTACTATGTGTATATACATATATATTTATGTGTTACTATGTGTATATACATATATATTTATGTTTTTCTATGTGTATATACATATATATTTATGTGTTAGTATGTGTATATACATATATATTTATGTGTTAGTATGTGTATATACATATATATTTGTGTTACTAGGTGTATATACATATATATTTATGTGTTAGTATGTGTATATACTTATATATTTATGTGTTAGTATGTGTGTATATATATATATATATATATATATTTGTGTTATTATGTGTATATACATATATATTTATGTGTATATACATATATATTTATGTGTATATACATATATATTTATGTGTTATTGTGTGTGTATATACATATATATTTATGTGTTATTGTGTGTGTATATACATATATATTTATGTGTTATTGTGTGTGTATTTACATATATATTTATGTGTATATACATATATATATTTATGTGTTACTATGTGTATATACATATATATTTATATGTTACTATGCGTATATACATATATATTTATGTGCTAGTATGTGTATATACATATATATTTATTTGTTACTATGTGTATATACATACAGTATATATTTATGTGCTACTATGTGTATATACATATATATTTATGTGCTACTATGTGTATATACATATATATTTATGTGTTACTATGTGTATATACATATATATTTATGTGTTACTATGTGTATATACATATATATTTGTGTTATTATGTGTATATACATATATATTTGTGTTATTATGTGTATATACATATATATTTATGTGTTACTATGTGTATATACATATATATTTATGTGTTACTATGTGTATATACATATATATTTATGTGTTACTATGTGTATATACATATATATTTATGTGTTACTATGTGTATATACATATATATTTGTGTTACTATGTGTATATACATATATATTTATGTGTATATACATATATATTTATGTGTTACTATGTGTATATACATATATATTTATGTGTATATACATATATATTTATGTGTTAGTATGTGTATATACATATATATTTATGTTTTACTATGTGTATATACATATATATTTATGTGTCACTATGTGTATATACATATATATTTATGTGTTATTGTGTGTGTATACATATATATATTTATGTGTTATTACGTGTATATACATATATATTTATGTGTCACTATGTGTATATACATATATATTTATGTGTTATGTGTATATACATATATATTTATGTGTTAATATGTGTATATACATATATATTTATGTTTTACTATGTGTATATACATATATATATTTATGTGTATATACAGATATATTTATGTGTTACTATGTGTATATACATATATATTTTTATGTGTTAGTATGTGTATATACATGTTACGGTTGCCTCCAGGCTGGCTGGAAGTTGGACCGTAGAAAAGGATGCTCCTAGCGCTCACCAAAGGAGCAGCAGCACCGTAGACACTATAACTACTGTGTAGCCACCATCAGTAATGCAGACTCTATGAACCACCGCTGCTGGGCTGGTATCTCGCCGTCTGCTCTGCGCCCTGGACCTACGACCAGGCTCCAGTAGGCGAACCTCTTCCTTCTGTAGCAATCCCTGTAGCTAAGGGAGTATGAAAAACATAGCAATCCCTGTAGTGATTATAAGCTGTCCCCTACAAACATGAGTCAAAGCTGCAAGTTAGAGGGTCAAAAATAGGTCTGATGTGCTGGAGCACACAGCCTGCTTTTTTTTTTTAAATCAAAATTTTTTATTAAGGTAATTAGCAAAACAAACAAGAGCCACATATTGATAATAAAACAAGTTATTACAAAATGAACATGGCTAATATCAATAGCAAATCATGTTAGACATATTGAGAACATGCATATCCTACTATATCGCCAGCATATTTCGGATATATATATTATAAGATTTACCGTGATACCTTATATTTTTATTTTTTTAGATAATAATATTATAGTACCTCATTAGCAAAGCATTCTGCCTGTTAGTATGATATTTTCAATTGTTATATGTAGAATAAAGATTATAAGTGAGAGATACATTTTTACCCCATAGGGTGCAAAATACTAATTAAATTATAGTAGTAATAATAAAGAGATAGAATACACAATATAGTTAACACCATAAACCATGTTTCTTCACTTAACAGATAAGGTTACTCTCGAACCTATTCATATTCATGGCACATAAGAGGAAAATTGGCTTAAATATATGGAAAGTAGCGGATTAATACCGCAATAGAATTCACCATATTGGGTGAACAATAATGAAAGAAATAAAATATTACCCCTCAGGAGCTCTTATTAACTTGGCGGGGGGGGGGGGGAGGTAGTACAGGTATATACTGTGCAGGACAATTACCAATATTTCTCTAAAATGACAGCAGATATAGATATTTTATATAGATATCATACAATCAATTATATCCTATGACCTTTGTAATAGGGGTATATAGGTGATCTCAAGTAGAGAGTGTTGAAGGCAATCTAGGAATGGGCCCCTTCCAGAGCTTTAGCTGTCAGTTACAATAACACACCTGTATGATGCAATACTCAAGTGAAGGCGTGACACCTACAACTAAAGTTAAGAGTCCAGCTAAAATTATCAATATATAAGATAAGGTAGGATAAGAGATCTAGTGTCAACGTCTCTCTTCATGACATCAAAGTCTGAATATTGAAGGGGACAAGTATGAATTTGTCCACCTAATTTAACCGTGGCTGCAAGGATTATATATAAATAATCTTAATCATAAAGTGTTAACATACATTTAGTTGGTTAATTAAAATAGTGCTAGATCCCAGAAGCTTGTCTACGCGCCACCTCAAGGTATACTAAAGGAGAGTAAGCGTGTCACCTCGGCCGCCGGCGACACATCAATACCATGCGTAACAGGAGATGAGGTGCACTATAGGGGAATACTTCTAGTAAGATACAAATAATATATAGACAAAAGGACCTAACATAAAAAAAATATAAACACATTGAACTGAACCTATGGATTTTGACAGAGAAAAACCTTAAGACATATTTGAGCATTGCAAAATGACAGTATCTGATGCATAGACATAACAATAGGATAACTTTGGGCTGAAATTAAGTGTATAATACAAGGTGACTATTAAAGTCTACTAAAAGTAACATCTGTGATATGCAAGTCTCTTACAGGGAACCAAGGATTGTGTAAATATAGGAGCAGGCTATGATGAGAACCAAAAGTTATTGCTGATAGATCTGTATCGTATATCCCATAGGAAACAGTCATTTAACTATGAATCAGCCAAAACTCTCTCATATAATCCTGTACTCCCAGCGCTGCTAATGGTATCTCACCCAATTCCAGCTGGGTCTGCAGTAAGTTCCTCTGTAGTGGAATATAAAGGCTGAAAGCTGAAATGCAGGGTCACCGCTTCTGCCAATTTAGCCTCCGGCCTCTCAGGAATGCTGTGACATGTTGGAGGTGGCTTTTTCTGCTTAATAGTAGTAGCAAGTCTCTGCTCATGGTGTAGGCGATGCGACGTATGGTCTAATGACTGCGACAGCACTTCTTTCTGTAATGGCCGTTCCGGAGTTTCTGCAGTACTCACGGCAGCCGTTATATTATCCACTTGCAGCACACTGTATTGGCCTTGTGATGAATAAGGTATGTCTTCATCTCCAGTTCTACATAGTGATAATTGGCGACATGTTGTTGAGGGATCTGTCAGCAGGGAATCTTTCCATGTGTCTCCAGGGGCGTTTCTGATCTCGCCTCTCAGTGCCGAACTGAGTGTGTCTGAAAGATCAGCAAAGCGGTTTACAATCTGTTGATCCAGATCTTGTAGTAAAATATAGAGCAGTTCCGGAGTCTTTTCCATATTAAAGACAAATTCAGGCTTAGATCTGCAGGCAAATGATATCAGAGGTAGGCCCAAGCATCTCAACACTCACAGTATGCCAGCTCTCCACAATATGGGCGCAAAGTACAGAGTTAACATCTCAGATTGACTCATGCATAGTGTCTTTCCCTTGTAGATCAGCTAACATAAGTCTACATATAAGTTTAGCTCATTCCGTTTCTATAGATAGTAACTTTAATTAGATATGGCCTAGGAGCTCAGGGTACACACGTCTGATCATCCTGGCTGTTGGCTCCGCCCCCCACACAGCCTGCTTTTTATTGAGGTTACATGCAAACAGGACACTCTCAGGGGGAGGCATAAAATCCCCCATCACACATTTGATATTAGATAGAGAGACACTCCCTTTGACAGGCCACAACATTACTTCAGCAGATAACATTACACACAATAAAACAATGCAGTCCACCTTATCACTACTAGAAGTCTGATTAGACAATGGGAATGTTTTATCACTAAACTTAATTAGAGCTGATCCCAGCGAACTTGTATTTAGAATGCTTCTTGAAGCTGAACAGAGTTATCTCTGTAGTTCTGACCGAAGGGTCTGTCACATAGCACTTAATGGCACACAATGAAACTGAACCAAGTGGGAGAAAGCCAGGGACAAGTCATTTCACAGGTCTGGGGACATAGTCTTAAAGGGGCATTGTTCACCAAAGTCACAATATGTCCCCAGACGGTTATTAAAGGGCCACACACACCCAGCAAAAGTCAATATGTCCTCAGGGGCATAATCTTCTAGGGGCCATAGTCATGTGGAAGGAGGCTGGCAAATAGGCTTCTCCAAAATCCAGGGAAGCAGGGCAATTTTCCATTTAAAGGGCCATTTACAAACAGCAGTTTGTAACAATACATATATATTTATGTGTTATTATGTGTATATACATATATATTTATGTGTTACTATGTGTATATACATATATATTTATGTGTTAGTATGTGTATATACATATATATTTATGTGTTAGTATGTGTATATACATATATAGTTATGTGTTACTATGTGTATATACATATATAGTTATGTGTTACTATGTGTATATACATATATAGTTATGTGTTACTATGTGTATATACATATATAGTTATGTGTTACTATGTGTATATACATATATATTTATGTGTTACTATGTGTATATACATATATATTTATGTGTTACTATGTGTATATACATATATATTTATGTGTTACTATGTGTATATACATATATATTTATGTGTTAGTATGTGTATATACATATATATTTATGTGTTACTGTGTGTATATACATATATATTTATGTGTTACTGTGTGTATATACATATATATTTATGTGTTACTGTGTGTATATACATATATATTTATGTGTTACTATGTGTATATACATATATATTTATGTTATTATGTGTATATACATATATATTTATGTGTTACTGTGTGTATATACATATATATTTATGTGTTATTATGTGTATATACATATATATTTATGTGTTAGTATGTGTATATACATATATATTTATGTGTTACTATGTGTATATACATATATATTTATGTGTTACTATGTGTATATACATATATATTTATGTGTTATTGTGTGTGTATATACATATATATTTATGTGTTATTGTGTGTGTATATACATATATATTTATGTGTTATTGTGTGTGTATTTACATATATATTTATGTGTATATACATATATATATTTATGTGTTACTATGTGTATATACATATATATTTATATGTTACTATGCGTATATACATATATATTTATGTGCTAGTATGTGTATATACATATATATTTATTTGTTACTATGTGTATATACATACAGTATATATTTATGTGCTACTATGTGTATATACATATATATTTATGTGCTACTATGTGTATATACATATATATTTATGTGTTACTATGTGTATATACATATATATTTATGTGTTACTATGTGTATATACATATATATTTATGTGTTACTATGTGTATATACATATATATTTGTGTTATTATGTGTATATACATATATATTTGTGTTATTATGTGTATATACATATATATTTGTGTTATTATGTGTATATACATATATATTTATGTGTTATTATGTGTATATACATATATATTTATGTGTTACTATGTGTATATACATATATATTTATGTGTTACTATGTGTATATACATATATATTTATGTGTTACTATGTGTATATACATATATATTTATGTGTTACTATGTGTATATACATATATATTTATGTGTTACTATGTGTATATACATATATATTTATGTGTATATACATATATATTTATGTGTTACTATGTGTATATACATATATATTTATGTTTTACTATGTGTATATACATATATATTTATGTGTCACTATGTGTATATACATATATATTTATGTGTTATTGTGTGTGTATATACATATATATTTATGTGTTATTACGTGTATATACATATATATTTATGTGTCACTATGTGTATATACATATATATTTATGTGTTATGTGTATATACATATATATTTATGTGTTAATATGTGTATATACATATATATTTATGTTTTACTATGTGTATATACATATATATATTTATGTGTATATACAGATATATTTATGTGTTACTATGTGTATATACATATATATTTTTATGTGTTAGTATGTGTATATACATGTTACGGTTGCCTCCAGGCTGGCTGGAAGTTGGACCGTAGAAAAGGATGCTCCTAGCGCTCACCAAAGGAGCAGCAGCACCGTAGACACTATAACTACTGTGTAGCCACCATCAGTAATGCAGACTCTATGAACCACCGCTGCTGGGCTGGTATCTCGCCGTCTGCTCTGCGCCCTGGACCTACGACCAGGCTCCAGTAGGCGAACCTCTTCCTTCTGTAGCAATCCCTGTAGCTAAGGGAGTATGAAAAACATAGCAATCCCTGTAGTGATTATAAGCTGTCCCCTACAAACATGAGTCAAAGCTGCAAGTTAGAGGGTCAAAAATAGGTCTGATGTGCTGGAGCACACAGCCTGCTTTTTTTTTTTAAATCAAAATTTTTTATTAAGGTAATTAGCAAAACAAACAAGAGCCACATATTGATAATAAAACAAGTTATTACAAAATGAACATGGCTAATATCAATAGCAAATCATGTTAGACATATTGAGAACATGCATATCCTACTATATCGCCAGCATATTTCGGATATATATATTATAAGATTTACCGTGATACCTTATATTTTTATTTTTTTAGATAATAATATTATAGTACCTCATTAGCAAAGCATTCTGCCTGTTAGTATGATATTTTCAATTGTTATATGTAGAATAAAGATTATAAATGAGAGATACATTTTTACCCCATAGGGTGCAAAATACTAATTAAATTATAGTAGTAATAATAAAGAGATAGAATACACAATATAGTTAACACCATAAACCATGTTTCTTCACTTAACAGATAAGGTTACTCTCGAACCTATTCATATTCATGGCACATAAGAGGAAAATTGGCTTAAATATATGGAAAGTAGCGGATTAATACCGCAATAGAATTCACCATATTGGGTGAACAATAATGAAAGAAATAAAATATTACCCCTCAGGAGCTCTTATTAACTTGGAGGGGGGGGGGGAGGTAGTACAGGTATATACTGTGCAGGACAATTACCAATATTTCTCTAAAATGACAGCAGATATAGATATTTTATATAGATATCATACAATCAATTATATCCTATGACCTTTGTAATAGGGGTATATAGGTGATCTCAAGTAGAGAGTGTTGAAGGCAATCTAGGAATGGGCCCCTTCCAGAGCTTTAGCTGTCAGTTACAATAACACACCTGTATGATGCAATACTCAAGTGAAGGCGTGACACCTACAACTAAAGTTAAGAGTCCAGCTAAAATTATCAATATATAAGATAAGGTAGGATAAGAGATCTAGTGTCAACGTCTCTCTTCATGACATCAAAGTCTGAATATTGAAGGGGACAAGTATGAATTTGTCCACCTAATTTAACCGTGGCTGCAAGGATTATATATAAATAATCTTAATCATAAAGTGTTAACATACATTTAGTCGGTTAATTAAAATAGTGCTAGATCCCAGAAGCTTGTCTACGCGCCACCTCAAGGTATACTAAAGGAGAGTAAGCGTGTCACCTCGGCCGCCGGCGACACATCAATACCATGCGTAACAGGAGATGAGGTGCACTATAGGGGAATACTTCTAGTAAGATACAAATAATATATAGACAAAAGGACCTAACATAAAAAAAATATAAACACATTGAACTGAACCTATGGATTTTGACAGAGAAAAACCTTAAGACATATTTGAGCATTGCAAAATGACAGTATCTGATGCATAGACATAACAATAGGATAACTTTGGGCTGAAATTAAGTGTATAATACAAGGTGACTATTAAAGTCTACTAAAAGTAACATCTGTGATATGCAAGTCTCTTACAGGGAACCAAGGATTGTGTAAATATAGGAGCAGGCTATGATGAGAACCAAAAGTTATTGCTGATAGATCTGTATCGTATATCCCATAGGAAACAGTCATTTAACTATGAATCAGCCAAAACTCTCTCATATAATCCTGTACTCCCAGCGCTGCTAATGGTATCTCACCCAATTCCAGCTGGGTCTGCAGTAAGTTCCTCTGTAGTGGAATATAAAGGCTGAAAGCTGAAATGCAGGGTCACCGCTTCTGCCAATTTAGCCTCCGGCCTCTCAGGAATGCTGTGACATGTTGGAGGTGGCTTTTTCTGCTTAATAGTAGTAGCAAGTCTCTGCTCATGGTGTAGGCGATGCGACGTATGGTCTAATGACTGCGACAGCACTTCTTTCTGTAATGGCCGTTCCGGAGTTTCTGCAGTACTCACGGCAGCCGTTATATTATCCACTTGCAGCACACTGTATTGGCCTTGTGATGAATAAGGTATGTCTTCATCTCCAGTTCTACATAGTGATAATTGGCGACATGTTGTTGAGGGATCTGTCAGCAGGGAATCTTTCCATGTGTCTCCAGGGGCGTTTCTGATCTCGCCTCTCAGTGCCGAACTGAGTGTGTCTGAAAGATCAGCAAAGCGGTTTACAATCTGTTGATCCAGATCTTGTAGTAAAATATAGAGCAGTTCCGGAGTCTTTTCCATATTAAAGACAAATTCAGGCTTAGATCTGCAGGCAAATGATATCAGAGGTAGGCCCAAGCATCTCAACACTCACAGTATGCCAGCTCTCCACAATATGGGCGCAAAGTACAGAGTTAACATCTCAGATTGACTCATGCATAGTGTCTTTCCCTTGTAGATCAGCTAACATAAGTCTACATATAAGTTTAGCTCATTCCGTTTCTATAGATAGTAACTTTAATTAGATATGGCCTAGGAGCTCAGGGTACACACGTCTGATCATCCTGGCTGTTGGCTCCGCCCCCCACACAGCCTGCTTTTTATTGAGGTTACATGCAAACAGGACACTCTCAGGGGGAGGCATAAAATCCCCCATCACACATTTGATATTAGATAGAGGGACACTCCCTTTGACAGGCCACAACATTACTTCAGCAGATAACATTTTACACACAATAAAACAATGCAGTCCACCTTATCACTACTAGAAGTCTGATTAGACAATGGGAATGTTTTATCACTAAACTTAATTAGAGCTGATCCCAGCGAACTTGTATTTAGAATGCTTCTTGAAGCTGAACAGAGTTATCTCTGTAGTTCTGACCGAAGGGTCTGTCACATAGCACTTAATGGCACACAATGAAACTGAACCAAGTGGGAGAAAGCCAGGGACAAGTCATTTCACAGGTCTGGGGACATAGTCTTAAAGGGGCATTGTTCACCAAAGTCACAATATGTCCCCAGACGGTTATTAAAGGGCCACACACACCCAGCAAAAGTCAATATGTCCTCAGGGGCATAATCTTCTAGGGGCCATAGTCATGTGGAAGGAGGCTGGCAAATAGGCTTCTCCAAAATCCAGGGAAGCAGGGCAATTTTCCATTTAAAGGGCCATTTACAAACAGCAGTTTGTAACAATACATATATATTTATGTGTTATTATGTGTATATACATATATATTTATGTGTTACTATGTGTATATACATATATATTTATGTGTTAGTATGTGTATATACATATATAGTTATGTGTTACTATGTGTATATACATATATAGTTATGTGTTACTATGTGTATATACATATATAGTTATGTGTTACTATGTGTATATACATATATATTTATGTGTTAGTATGTGTATATACATATATATTTATGTGTTAGTATGTGTATATACATATATAGTTATGTGTTACTATGTGTATATACATATATAGTTATGTGTTACTATGTGTATATACATATATAGTTATGTGTTACTATGTGTATATACATATATATTTATGTGTTACTATGTGTATATACATATATATTTATGTGTTACTATGTGTATATACATATATATTTATGTGTTACTATGTGTATATACATATATATTTATGTGTTAGTATGTGTATATACATATATATTTATGTGTTACTGTGTGTATATACATATATATTTATGTGTTACTGTGTGTATATACATATATATTTATGTGTTACTGTGTGTATATACATATATATTTATGTGTTACTATGTGTATATACATATATATTTATGTGTTACTGTGTGTATATACATATATATTTATGTGTTATTATGTGTATATACATATATATTTATGTGTTAGTATGTGTATATACATATATATTTATGTGTTAGTATGTGTATATACATATATATTTATGTGTTACTATGTGTATACACATACTGTATATATTTATGTGTTACTATGTGTATATATTTATATTTGCGGCACTAGGTTCTGATGCCTTTGGAGCATATGGAGGCGCTCTCATGAGCCTAATACTTCCCAGCCTTGGGAACAGTAGCTCTCGTTCGCATTGCTGACAACTTGTAATACCAGCGCACATAGGCCTCTATATAACAAGGTCTGGCGGACCTGATCTGACAGTGCGGATCAGGTCCGCCAGACCTCGCTGAATGCGGAGAGTAATACGCTCTCCGTATTCAGCATTGCACCAGCAGCTCACAAGAGCTGCTGGTGCAACGCCGCCCCCTTTAGACTCGCGGCCAATGGGCCGCCAGCAGGGGGGTGTCAATCAACCCGATCATACACGATCGGTTGATTTCCGGCGATGTCTGTTCGCCTGCTCAGAGCAGACGGACAGGTTATGGAGCAGCGTTCATAACTGCTGCTTCATAACTGCTGTTTCTGGCGAGTCTGAAGACTCGCCCGAAACACGGGCCGTCAAGCTCCATTCGGAGCTTGATAGGCCCAATTGCGTGCACTCGTATTACACAGGGGAGTGCAAATAGTGATATTTAGTACACCACTTGTAATCTGGCCCATATTATATATTGTACAAAGGGATTGTTTATGCCGGTAACATTTATAAAATAATTTTATGCCCATCATGAATCGGCATTGTGGATTTGTGTAGCTCACTGCTTTGCATAAGGGTCTGGCCTCAGATATGAAGCGGAGCTCCCATACACAGTGAAATTCCAGCTATTTCTGTAACACATACTTATGGCTCACTACCGATGTATCCGCAGGTGCAGAAGAGGGTTTTGTCCAAGGAACTCTCAGACCTCGTCATTTACACAAAATCTGAGAAATTTGTGAGTTTTCAGCACTCGAGAGAACAGCAGCAGTTCTATGAAAACAATTCCCTATCTGAGAAACAGGCACGGAAACTCGCAAGAGAGTCAGGTAATTGTCGCTAATTGATCCTATAAACTATTGTAACATTATGTTTGGTGATAACGCGCAGTAGGTGTAAATATTATCACAAAATGCAGGTGATAGTTACAGTTTAGTATGTAAATTTGTAGCGTATCAGGCTTCATATGCAGCATGCTGATAGCACAGGGGTGCAGGCGGATAGCACGGGGGTGCAGGCGGATAGCACGGGGGTGCAGGCGGATAGCACGGGGGTGCAGGCGGATAGCACGGGGGTGCAGGCGGATAGCACGGGGGTGCAGGCTGATGGCACGTGGGTGCAGGCTGATGGCACGGGGGTGGAGGCTGATGGCACGGGGGTGGAGGCTGATGGCACGGGGGTGGAGGCTGATGGCACGGGGGTGGAGGCTGATGGCACGGGGGTGGAGGCTGAAGGCACGGGGGAGCAGGCTGAAGGCACGGGGGTGGAGGCTGAAGGCACGGGGGAGCAGGCTGAAGGCACGGGGGAGCAGGCTGAAGGCACGGGGGAGCAGGCTGAAGGCACGGGGGAGCAGGCTGAAGGCACGGGGGAGCAGGCTGAAGGCACGGGGGAGCAGGCTGAAGGCACGGGGGAGCAGGCTGAAGGCACGGGGGAGCAGGCTGAAGGCACAGAGGAGAAGGCTGAGGGTATGGGGAGAGCAGGCTGAGGGCACAGTGAGAGAATAGACTTTGCAATTTTTTCTCTTCCAGCTCATGATTTCATCCATCACACCATGAATTTTATTACTAGAATTTACCCTAAAGGCCTCAGAGCAGCTTCTTCCAACTTCAATCCACAGGAATTTTGGAATGTGGGTTGTCAGATGGGTAAGTGACCAGTGGGTTGTCAGATGGGTAAGTGACCAGTGGGTTGTCAGATGGGTAAGTGACCAGTGGGTTGTCAGATGGGTAAGTGACCAGTGGGTTGTCAGATGGGTAAGTGACCAGTGAGTTGTCAGATGGGTTAATGACCAATGAGTTTTATGTCTATCAACCAAAGGAAAAAAAAATATTATTTGTATCAGAATTTTTTTTTTTTTTTAAACGTATTACAGATGTTTTTGAAAATGCATAATCATGTGATAAAAATTACTTCTGGCTTTCATGAGAGTTGTCCTGATCATCCAGTAAACTGCAATTAGGGATAAGTAGTACACACAAGTGCACTTACTGTCATTAATAGTTAAATCTTATAAAACATATATATCATTTGGCGAGATGGCACCTGTAACTCCCCTGCAGACTACAGATATATATCATTTGGTGAGATGGCACCTGTGACTCCCCTGCAGACTACAGATATATATCATTTGGTGAGATGGCACCTGTGACTCCCCTGCAGACTACAGATATATATCATTTGGTGAGATGGCACCTGTGACTCTCCTGCAGACTACAGATATATATCATTTGGTGAGATGGCACCTGTGACTCCCCTGCAGACTACAGATATATATCATTTGGTGAGATGGCACCTGTGACTCCCCTGCAGACTACAGATATATATCATTTGGTGAGATGGCACCTGTGACTCCCCTGCAGACTACAGATATATATCATTTGGTGAGATGGCACCTGTGACTCCCCTGCAGACTACAGATATATCATTTGGTGAGATGGCACCTGTGACTCCCCTGCAGATTACAGATATATATCATTTGGTGAGATGGCACCTGTGACTCCCCTGCAGACTACAGATATATATCATTTGGTGAGATGGCACCTGTGACTCCCCTGCAGACTACAGATATATATCATTTGGTGAGATGGCACCTGTGACTCCCCTGCAGACTACAGATATATATCATTTGGTGAGATGGCACCTGTGACTCCCCTGCAGACTACAGATATATATCATTTGGTGAGATGGCACCTGTGACTCCCCTGCAGACTACAGATATATATCATTTGGTGATATGGCCCCTGTGACTCTCCTGCAGACTACAGATATATATCATTTGGTGAGATGGCACCTGTGACTCCCCTGCAGACTACAGATATATATCATTTGATGAGATGGCACCTGTGACTCCTGCAGACTACAGATATATATCATTTGGTGAGATGGCACCTGTGACTCTCCTGCAGACTACAGATATATATCATTTGGTGAGATGGCACCTGTGACTCCTGCAGACTACAGATATATATCATTTGGTGAGATGGCACCTGTGACTCTCCTGCAGACTACAGATATATATCATTTGGTGAGATGGCACCTGTGACTCTCCTGCAGACTACAGATATATATCATTTGGTGAGATGGCACCTGTGACTCTCCTGCAGACTACAGATATATATCATTTGGTGAGATGGCACCTGTGACTCCCCTGCAGACTACAGATATATATCATTTGGTGAGATGGCACCTGTGACTCCCCTGCAGACTACAGATATATATCATTTGGTGAGATGGCACCTGTGACTCCCCTGCAGACTACAGATATATATCATTTGGTGAGATGGCACCTGTGACTCCCCTGCAGACTACAGATATATCATTTGGTGAGATGGCACCTGTGACTCCTGCAGACTACAGATATATATCATTTGGTGAGATGGCACCTGTGACTCCTGCAGACTACAGATATATATCATTTGGTGAGATGGCACCTGTGACTCTCCTGCAGACTACAGATATATATCATTTGGTGAGATGGCACCTGTGACTCCTGCAGACTACAGATATATATCATTTGGTGAGATGGCACCTGTGACTCTCCTGCAGACTACAGATATATATCATTTGGTGAGATGGCACCTGTGACTCCTGCAGACTACAGATATATATCATTTGGTGAGATGGCACCTGTGACTCCCCTGCAGACTACAGATATATATCATTTGGTGAGATGGCACCTGTGACTCCCCTGCAGACTACAGATATATCATTTGGTGAGATGGCACCTGTGACTCCTGCAGACTACAGATATATATCATTTGGTGAGATGGCACCTGTGACTCTCCTGCAGACTACAGATATATATCATTTGGTGAGATGGCACCTGTGACTCCCCTGCAGACTACAGATATATATCATTTGGTGAGATGGCACCTGTGACTCCCCTGCAGACTACAGATATATATCATTTGGTGAGATGGCACCTGTGACTCCTGCAGACTACAGATATATATCATTTGGTGAGATGGCACCTGTGACTCCTGCAGACTACAGATATATATCATTTGGTGAGATGGCACCTGTGACTCCTGCAGACTACAGATATATATCATTTGGTGAGATGGCACCTGTGACTCCCCTGCAGACTACAGATATATATAATTGGGTGAGATGGCACCTGTGACTCCCCTGCAGACTACAGATGTATATAATTGGGTGAGATGGCACCTGTGACTCCCCTGCAGACTACAGATATATATCATTTGGTGAGATGGCACCTGTGACTCCCCTGCAGACTACAGATATATATCATTTGGTGAGATGGCAGTTGTGAATCTCATGCAAACTACAAATTATACTGATTGATACAATATTAATGTATTGTGAATATTGGATCCAATTTATATTGGCAGTTTTGTGGTGGAATAGATTGGGGGAGGCTCTGGAAACCATTAAAGTCGGAGTCAGTACTCTGTAACCTACTCTGCATGATTGTTTGATTGCTCTGCTGCTAAAGATCCCTGGAAATATGTTGTTAGAACAATGTAATGTCCATTTAAATCGTTACATTTCAGCTTCAGTAAAACATGACCTGGAATTTATAAGAATAAAAGTCTAATGGTTTCCCTAGTCTTGCGCAGTGCCGCAGTACCGTCCTCATGTAGCATTAGTCACATATAATTAATTTAATGATTTGAGCTTTCTGCTGCGTGATAAGAAAATGATCTGAGGACTCAAAATTGGGAAAATAAGATTAAGATTGAAAAAAATGATTTACCCAAATTAAATTATTTTAATTTGTTTTACCTCATAGGGGCCAAATTATCAATGTGCGGACGGACATGATCCACTGTAGCAATCATGTCCGCCGCACATCCATAAATGCCAACAGCATTGCACAAGCATTTTACAAGAAATGCTTGTGCAATGCCACTCCCTGCAGATTCGCAGACAATTGGCCACTAGCAGGTGGTGTCAATCATCCTGATCGTATCCTATCGGGCTGATTGCTGTCCTCCGCCGTTTCAGAGGTAGCGGACGAGTTAAGGGGCAGCGGTCTTAAGACAGCTGCTTCTTAAATCCTGTTTCCGGCAAACCTGAAAGCTCGCGTAGAAACTGATGCATTGAGGCCGATTGACTGCTTGTTAAATCGGCCCCGACGTATCAAAGTCCCACGTGCGATTAGATCCAACCATAAACTTTACTCTTAAACAATAACCAGAGTTTGCTGCACCTCCTGCCTCAGTCAATTCTTCTCTGTGTTATTAGAAAACTGATATTGTTTCTGCTGAGTTGTTAATCTTCAGTCTGGAAGGTCACCATTTATACTTTCTTTGCATCTCTGAAAATCTTTGTGTGTATCTGTGTGTGTATGCGTGAATATCTGTGTGTGTGTGTGGGGGGGTTCTTCAATGTTTGAGATCTAGTGAAGAAAATACTGAACTATGACAACTATAATTAACTTGGTGTTAAATCGACATTATGGGCTAGTGGTGCACTATTTAGCATTTTTGCTCAAGTGCTATGTTAAATATACATATCACGATTTGTGCTGCACGTTGTAGGTCTAACGCGGTGTCAGGTTAGCGCACATGAATTATTCATTACCTTAATGTGTGTTATGTAACTATTAAATAAGAACATTTTGAAAAAATATTAATAATTCTAAATCGTCTTAATAAGTCTAAAAAATAATTTGTATATTTTACAGTAACTATAATTAATATTTTTCAATATTTTATATTGAATTTTTATATAACACACATTAAGATAACTAATTCTTCATGTGCTCTAACCCAACATCGCATTAGACCTACAATGTTGAACCCAAAGCGCATTACACATTTTTTACATCCCAATGTTCTTCACATAGAATTTTTTTTTAAATTTTATAATGACATTTAAAAGTACAGTTACACACTTAGGGGAATATTTATCAAAGTGCCAACTATGTTGCATTCGCAGGCGTCAAAACACTCGCCAAACATTGCCAAACATTGCGGCCGCAGACCTGAATAAGATCTTAGTTATCAAAAAAGCTGTCAAAAATATGCGCGTCAAGTATGGTGCAAAGAGCATCGAACTGGTGTTAACTAACAGTCATCAATGTCGCGGCTATTCGGGCTTTTCCCAACTTTTTTTTTTATTAATTTTTTTATTGAGGTTATTGGCATAACATCTCCATAAAACAAACAGAAAACAAACAAAGCGTGTTACAATAAGTATTCAGGAACATTCTCTTAGATTATGCTTTTACCAAAGAATGCTCAAGCAAATTATAAAATCACATGTATAATAGATTAACAAAAATCTTAAATGAAATCTCTATAATGGAGCTAACTGAAACCTCTTTTTATATTTTAAAATAACTCCCTTTCCTATTGTGATAAGCCACATTTGGGCTCTATTTCCCTTATATGTAAACTAAAGGGAGTAAAATGATAAACATATTATGAATATATAGATAAACTGAAATATACTCGTATAACAGAGTTATGTATAGCTTAGTTTGATGGATCATTAACAAGTAATTCTATGTAACCCCCAGTAAAACAAAAGTGACCACTTTTGGCCCAATGACCGAGCTATGGCTACTATAGGGGGGTAGTGAAGAATAAGATGGGCCACTTTTGGACCGATGACCCAGCTATGGCTACTATATGGGGGTAGTGAAGAATAAGATGGGCCACTTTTGGACCGATGACCGAGCTATGGCAACTATAGGGGGGTAGTGAAGAATAAGATGGGCCACTTTTGGACCGATGACCGAGCTATGGCTACTATAGGGGGGTAGTGAAGAATAAGATGGGCCACTTTTGGACCGATGACCGAGCTATAGCTACTATAGGGGGGTAGTGAAGAATAAGATGGGCCACTTTTGGACCGATGACCGAGCTATGGCTACTATAGGGGGGTAGTGAAGAATAAGATGGGCCACTTTTGGACCGATGACCGAGCTATGGCTACTATAGGGGGGTAGTGAAGAATAAGATGGGCCACTTTTGGACCGATGACCGAGCTATGGCTTCTATAGGGGGTAGTGAAGAATAAGATGGGCCACTTTTGGACCGATGACCGAGCTATGGCTACTATAGGGGGTAGTGAAGAATAAGATGGGCCACTTTTGGACCGATGACCGAGCTATGGCTACTATAGGGGGTAGTGAAGAATAAGATGGGCCACTTTTGGACCGATGACCGAGCTATGGCTACTGTAGGGGGTAGTGAAGAATAAGATGGGCCACTTTTGGACCGATGACCGAGCTATGGCTACTGTAGGGGGTAGTGAAGAATAAGATGGGCCACTTTTGGACCGATGACCGAGCTATGGCTACTATATGGGGTAGTGAAGAATAAGATGGGCCACTTTTGGACCGATGACCGAGCTATGGCTACTATAGGGGGGGTAGTGTAGAATAAGATGGGCCACTTTTGGACCGATGACCGAGCTATGGCTACTATAGGGGGTAGTGAAGAATAAGATGGGCCACTTTTGGACCATGGCAGGTGAGAGAGATTGAACTAGGCATGCTGTGCAGGAACCCCAAATCTGTAATATTTTGTATAAGATAAAGACTGTGGGAAATGCAGCTACAGTGAAAAACCCAAGGAAAGAAAATGTAACTACTCCCTTGCCATCTCGGCCACAGACAGCCCGGGAGTCCCAGATTGTGAAAACTAGGAGTCAGCTGTACCTCATTGACGGTTGGCACATTGTAGGCTATGGTACATTTCTTTGAGTTGTCACTTAGACTAGTTATTAAACATATTAACAAAGAATCTTAATGGAGTGTATAATTTCCAAATTGAGCATAGCTGATATACCTGGGTCTTATACAATATTGTAATCTCATGGCCACTTTATCCTAACAAATGTATGGATATAACATTTACAACATGAGATATAAACTATGGTAAGGTGAATTTGGATAAAATCAAACTGTAACTGTACTGTCTAATAAATATGCATTACACAGTACAGTTACACTCATATTAACACTATCTAATAAATATACATTACACAGTACAGTTACACTTATAATAACACCATCTAATAAATATACATTACACAGTACAGTTACACTAATAATAACACTATCTAATAAATATACATTACACAGTACAGTTACACACATATTAACACTATCTAATAAAAATATATTACACAGTACAGTTACACACATAATAACACTGTCTAATAAATATACATTACACAGTACAGTTACACACATAATAACACTGTCTAATAAATATACACTATACAGTACAGTTACACTAATAACACTGTCTAATAAATATGCATTACACAGTACAGTTACACTAATATTAACACTATCTAATAAATATACATTACACAGTACAGTTACACACATTAACACTATCTAATAAAAATATATTACACAGTACAGTTACACACATAATAACACTGTCTAATAAAAATGCATTACACAGTACAGTTACACTTATAATAACACCATCTAATAAATATACATTACACAGTACAGTTACACTAATAATAACACTGTCTAATAAATATGCATTACACAGTACAGTTACACTAATATTAACACTATCTAATAAATATACATTACACAGTACAGTTACACACATAATAACACTGTCTAATAAAAATGCATTACACAGTACAGTTACACAAATAATAATATCATCTAATAAAAATACATTACACAGTACAGTTACACACATAATAACATCATATAATAAATATACATTACACAGTATAGTTACACACATAACACCATCTAATAAATATACATTACACAGTACAGTTACACACATAATAACACTGTCTAATAAATATACACTATACAGTACAGTTACACTTATAATAACACTATCTAATAAATATACATTACACAGTACAGTTACGCTCATTAACACTATCTAATAAATATACATTATACAATAGTTACACACATTAACACTATCTAATAAATATATATTAAACAGTACAGTTACACATATAATATCACTATCTAAAAAATATACATTACACAGTACAGTTACACTAATAATAACACTAATAAAGAACACATTACACAGTACAGTTACACACATAATAACATTATCTAATAAATATACATTACACAGTACAGTTACACTCATAATAACACTGTCTAATAAATATACCTTACACAGTACAGTTACACACATATTAAAACTGTCTAATAAATATACATTACACAGTACAGTTACACTCATTAACACTGTCTAATAAATATTCATTACATAGTACAGTTACACACATAATAACACTATCTAATAAATATACATTACACAGTACAGTTACACACATAATAACACTATCTAATAAATATACATTACACAATACAGTTACACTCATAATAACACTGTCTAATAAATATACATTACACAGTACAGTTACACTCATTAACACTGTCTAATAAATATTCATTACATAGTACAGTTACACACATAATAACACTATCTAATAAATATACATTACACAGTACAGTTACACACATAATAACACTATCTAATAAATATACATTACACAATACAGTTACACTCATAATAACACTGTCTAATAAATATACATTACACAGTACAGTTACACACATAATAACACTATCTAATAAATATACATTACACAGTACAGTTACACACATAATAACACTATCTAATAAATATACATTACACAGTACAGTTACACACATAATAACACTATCTAATAAATATACATTACACAGTACAGTTACACACATAATAACACTATCTAATAAATATACATTACATATTACAGTTACACTAATAATACTATCTAATAAATATACATTACATATTACAGTTACACTAATAATAACACTATCTAATAAATATACATTACACAGTACATTTACACTAATAATAACACTAATAAAGAACACATTACACAGTACAGTTACACACATAATAACATTATCTAATAAATATACATTACACAGTACAGTTACACACATAAAAATACATCATCTAATAAATATACATTACACAGTACAGTTACACTAGTAATAACACCATCTAATAAATATACATTACACAGTACAGTTACACACATAATAACACTGTCTAATAAATATACATTACATATTACAGTTACACTAATAATAACACTATCTAATAAATATACATTACATATTAGTTACACACACAATAACACTGTCTAATAAATATATATTACACAGTACAGTTACACTAATAATAACACTATCTAATAAATATACATTACACAGTACAGTTACACACATAATAACACTAACTAATAAATATACATTACATAGTACAGTTACACACATAATAACACTATCTAATAAATATACATTACACAGTACAGTTACACTCATATTAACACTATCTAATAAATATACATTACACAGTACAGTTACACACATATTAACACTGTCTAATAAATTTACATTACACAGTACAGTTATACTTATAATAACACTATCTAATAAATATACATTACATATTACAGTTACACTAATAATAACACTATCTAATAAATATACATTACACAGTACAGTTACACACATAATAACATCATCTAATAAATATACATTACATATTACAGTTACACTAATAATAACACTATCTAATAAATATACATTACACAGTACAGTTACACACATATTAACACTGTCTAATAAATATACATTACACAGTACAGTTACACACATATTAACACTGTCTAATAAATGTACAGTTACACTAATAATAACACTATCTAATAAATACACAGTACAGTTACACACATAATAACACTGTCTAATAAATATATATTACACCGTACAGTTACACACATAATAACACTAACTAATAAATATACATTACACAGTACAGTTACACTAATAACACTATCTAATAAATATACATTACACAGTACAGTTACACACATAATAACACTGTCTAATAAATATATATTACACCGTACAGTTACACACATAATAACATTGTCTAATAAATATATATTACACAGTACAGCTACACACATAATAACACTGTCTTATAAATATATATTTCACAGTACAGTTACACACATATTAACCATATCTAATAAATATACATTACACAGTACAGTTACACACATATTAACACTGTCTAATAAATATACATTACACAGTACAGTTACACACATAATAACACTGTCTAATAAATATACATTACACAGTACAGTTACACACATATTAACACCGTCTAATAAATATACATTACATAGTACAGTTACACTAATAACACTATCTAATAAATATACATTACACAGTACAGTTACACACAACACTATCTAATAAATATACATTACACAGTACAGTTACACACATAATAACATTGTCTAATAAATATAAATTACACAGTACAGTTACACTAACAATAACACTGTCTAATAAATACACATTACACAGTACATAGTACAGTTACACTCATATTAACACTGTCTAATAAATATACATTACACAGTACAGTTACACACATAATAACACTGTCTAATAAATATACATTACACAGTACAGTTACACACAACACTATCTAATAAATATACATTACACAGTACAGTTACACACATAATAACACTGTCTAATAAATATACATTACACAGTACAGTTACACTCATATTAACACTATCTAATAAATATACATTACACAGTACAGTTACACACATAATAACACTATCTAATAAATATACATTACACAATACAGTTACACACATAATAACACTGTCTAATAAATATACATTACATAGTACAGTTACACACATAATAACATTGTCTAATAAATATACATTACACAGTACAGTTACACATATAATAAAACTGTCTAATAAATATACATTACACAGTACAGTTACACACATAATACTATCTAATAAATATACATTACACAGTACAGTTACACTAATAATAACACTGTTTAATAAATATACATTACACAGTACAGTTACACACATAATAACATTGTCTAATAAATATACATTACACAGTACAGTTACACACATAATAACACTATCTAAAAAATATACATTACACAGTACAGTTACACTAATAATAACACTGTCTAATAAATATACATTACACAGTACAGTTATACTCATATTAACACTGTCTAATAAATATACATTACACAGTACAGTTACACTCATATTAACACTGTCTAATAAATATACATTACACAGTACAGTTACACTCATATTAACACTGTCTAATAAATATACATTACACAGTACAGTTACACTAATAATAACACTGTTTAATAAATATACATTACACAGTACAGTTATACTCATATTAACACTGTCTAATAAATATACATTACACAGTACAGTTACACTCATATTAACACTGTCTAATAAATATACATTACATAGTACAGTTACACCAATAATAACACTATTGAATAAATATAAATAAATAATATGAGATTAAGAGACAGATAATAAGTGACAGGCACAGGACATAGATGTGTGACAGAGACAGATAGTAAGTGACAAACACAGGACATAGATGTGTGACATAAAGAGACAGATAATAAGTGACAGGCACAGGACATAGATGTGTGACAGAAAGAGACAGATAATAAGTGACAAACACAGGACATAGATGTGTGACATAAAGTGGCAGATAATAAGTGACAAACACAGGACATAGATGTGTGACATAAAGAGACAGATAATAAGTGACAGGCACAGGACATAGATGTGTGACATAAAGTGGCAGATAATAAGTGACAAACACAGGACATAGATGTGTGACATAAAGAGACAGATAATAAGTGACAGGCACAGGACATAAATGTGTGACAGAAAGAGACAGATAAGTGACAAACACAGGTAATAGATGTGTGACATAAAGAGACAGATAATAAGTGACAGGCACAGGACATAGATGTGTGACATAAAGTGGCAGATAATAAGTGACAAACACAGGACATATATGTGTGACAGAATGAGGCAGATAATAAGTGACAAACACAGGACATAGATGTGTGACATAAAGAGACAGATAATAAGTGACAAACACAGGTCATAGATGTGTGACAGAGACAGATAATTAGTGACAAACACAGGTCATAGATGTGTGACAGAGACAGATAATTAGTGACAAACACAGGACATAGATGTGTGACAGAGACAGATAATAAGTGACAAACACAGGACATAGATGTGTGACGGAGACAGATAATAAGTGACAAACACAGGACATAGATGTGTGACGGAGACAGATAATAAGTGACAAACACAGGACATAGATGTGTGACGGAGACAGATAATAAGTGACAAACACAGGACATAGATGTGTGACGGAGACAGATAATAAGTGACAAACACAGGACATAGATGTGTGACAGAGACAGCTAATAAGTGACAAACACAGGACATAGATGTGTGACAGAGACAGATAATAAGTGACACATACAGGACATATTATCTGTCTCTGTCACACATCTATGTCCTGTATGTGTCACTTATTATCTGTCTCTGTCACACATCTATGTCCTGTGTTTGTCACTTATTATCTGTCTCTGTCACACATCTAAGTGACAAACACAGGACATAGATGTGAGACAGATAATAAGTGACACATACAGGACATAGATGTGTGACAGAGACAGATAATAAGTGACAAACACAGGACATAGATGTGTGACAGAGACAGATAATAAGTGACAAACACAGGACATAGATGTGTGACAGAGACAGATAATAAGTGACAAACACAGGACATAGATGTGTGACAGAGACAGATAATAAGTGACAAACACAGGGCATTTGTGTAGTGGCAGCAAGTGACAGGGGCACATTATTTCAGCTATACTGCAGCAACCAGTAGATTTATTTGAATGTGACATAACTGTTTATGTGGTTTCTTTTCAGTGGCTTTAAACTTCCAGACGCCGGGGTTACCTATGGATTTGCTAAGAGGGAAATTCCTGGACAATGGAGGTTGCGGATTTGTTATAAAACCAGAATGCCTGCGAGATAGAAAGTGCAGGTTTAATCCCTATGACGTTTCACGTACCCCAGCGACACTCTCTGTCACGGTATGTACTATACTGAGTGTGTCATGGTAACATGAATCAAGTGACCGTCATGTAATGTTTATAAAGCATAAGCCCCCCACTAGAGACACAATACAGGGAAAAAAGGGTCTGAATCCAAGTTCAGAATTCTGGGTTATTTACTACGCAGATCCCCACAGAAATAAACACATGGGCAGTGCCAAACCGATGCATGGTGCACGTTAGATAACATTGTAGTATATTCAGTACAGTAGGGAAGCCTATAGAGACTAAAACGTAACTGTAATAGTTCTTACAAAGACATGAGCTAAAACACCATATAGGCGCCGATTTATCAAGCGCCGTATGTAGCTTGATGCCACTGATTCCGCGCGAGCCTTCAAGCTTGCTGGAAAAAGAAGTTATAAAGCAGCGCTCTAAAGACCGCTGCTCCATAACTTGTCCGCCTGCTCTGAGGCCGCGGGCAGAAATCAACCCGATCGGGTCGATTGACACCCCCTGCTAGCGGCCGATTGGCCGCAAATCTGCAGGGGGTGGCATTGCATAAGCAGTTCACAAGAACTGCTGGTGCAATGGTAAATGCTGAGAGTGTATGCTGTCTGCATTTATCGATGTGCGTCGGACATGATACGCTACATCATATCATGTCCACTCGCACTTACATAAATATACCCCATAGACATAGCTGTTGCCCCCAGTAAAAAGACTACATATATAGGGCCAGATTACGAGTGGATTGCTATAATTTGCGCAAAAGTGAGATCAGGTTTTTGCGGCCGTTTGTGCGCAAATAAAATTCTGCTCATATTACAGTTGAAAGCAAAGGTGAATGTGTGAGCACAATTGTGATTTATGCTAGAATGATTGTCGCTTCAGATTTACGGTTAATGTTACGCAAGTCAAAAAAGTGTCACAGAGCACAGTTACACTTATAATAACACTATCAAATATTACATAAAAAAATTATAAGGGCTCAGAGATATGAGGTCTCAGGTGTTAAAGAGGCAGGCAAAGGGTTATAACAGAGATACATACATATACATGTCTAAATATGGCTATGTATGTATGTATACTGTATGTGTATGTATATATATATATAGATATATATAGATATATAGATATATAGATATATAGATATTGTGGCAAACCTAGCCACTTCTGGACTATAATGTAAGAAAGGTTGTCTGTGACAGACCCTTCGGTCAGGACTGAAAGTGTTAACTTTATTTTCTAACCACAAGTGGCTGGCTCCAGCTACAATCCAATTAATGCTTAGCATTCTATTGTTTGATCACCCCCAGAGAGAAACGCCTAAGTGATAAGGAGAGTCAAGAGTGTCCTGTGGTTGAAGTGTTTAAGTAATATAATCCTATTGTATCATGTCAAGGGCGCTTCTCCCTTTTATCTAATGTACAACATTCTTTCCACCCCCATCTGGGGGGGGGGGGGGGTCAAAAACCTGTATAAATCTGTATGCTGCCTTCAAATAAAGTGTTATTCTGTTTAAAACCTGAAAACTGGCTGGGTTGTGAACTGCTGATTCCCTATGCAGGACATTGTTCCCTGGTGTTAACCCTTGGTATCCGGTTGGTACCGTTACAATTGGTGGCAAGCGACGGAATGAACCTTATCGCCCAGAAGAGCAACTACACAAGCCAGTAACCTCAGGAAGAGTGGGATTACTACAATACTGACTAAGATGGAAGGAGTACCAGGGACCAAAGTGAATGGAGATGGATTATTCTAAGCTAAAGAGACAAACGTAAAAGGAACTGCTAGAAGCCAGGGGAAAGATAGGCAGCAGCAAACCCAAGGCTATATTAATTGCTGAGCTGATGGAGGGAGACAGAGCTCGCAGCGCTACGCCTCCAGCAGCCATGGAGGAGACCCTATACCAGAGGGAAATGAAGACCAGGCTGGAATTTTTACCCCAACCTGTACCACGGGATATGCTATCCGTGGTAATGGCAGATGTGCAGGAGTACGTGATGGCACACAGTCCGCGGAATGCATCCTCCCGAGCAGAATCCATTTTGGACGCACTCAGCAACCCAGTAAGACCCAAAATCCCATACCATGCATTTAAAATGTTTTGTGAGGAGAAGGATGAGATTGATGGGTATTTACAGGATTTTGAGAGACTGTGCGAGTTACATGATTTGGAGCAGTCCGTATGGGTGCCGGTGCTAGCAGGCAAGCTAGCCGGTAGGGCAGCGGAAGCGTATCGCGCTGTACCCAGGGAGGACAGCAAGGATTACGCTAAAGTGAAGAGAGCGATCTTGGAAAGATATGCCATTACCTCAGAGGCATACCGGCGCAAGTTTAGAGGCCTGCGCAAGCCAGAAAGAGATTCCCATGCAGAGTGGGCCCACAAGCTGGATCAAGCATCTCAGGGGTGGATACAGGCCAGCCAAGCTACCACCATGGAAGAATTGCGACAACTGATGCTGTTGGAGCAATTCTTTAACGGCTTGTCCCCAGAAGCCCAAGAATGGGTGAGAGATCGAAAACCCCTCACCTTAACCGAAGCAGCCAGATTAGCAGACCAGCATTTTGATGCCAGGAGGCACCATGGACTACAGCCTAACAACGGACGGGCTAATATACAATGCCACACCTGCAAGCAGTGGGGACATATGGCACGTGAGTGCACCCAAAATCGGAGCAGACAAGCTTGGAACCAGGTCAGACAGAACCTGGCCCCAAGGGCGGCTGCTCACCATTACCAAACGGAGCCAGCCGCTCATGAGGTGTTGAGCACCCAAGCCGAGGAACCCCTGGGAATTCTGCATGAGGTGATGTCGGTCCAGGGACTTCAGGATTCGGGAGCTACTTTAACCCTGATAGCTCCCCATTTGGTGCCGGATACAGCACCCACTGGCGGATCCGTGGCAGTACGAGGGGCAGGGGGAGCAGTATACCGATTGCCCACTGCTAGAGTGGAGTACAGACCCCCAGTCACCCCAGCAGCTGCCAGTTACCAACCCCCGGCGCACCGCTATACCACACGGCCTCCGGCCACGAACTACCCTCAGAGAGCCCGGTTCAATTCGCGGGGCTACTCACAACCTATTCGGTGCTTTGGATGTAAGCAACTAGGGCACAAAAGACCAGAGTGTCCCCTAAATGCAGCGAATCAAGCACAGTCCTGGAGAAGACCCGCTGGCGGAATCCCACATAATCCTCAGCCTGTGGCCCGCTACGTAGAGGCGCCAGAATGCTGGGGCAGCCTACATGAAGCAGACCCCGTGCAAGCTGCCCACCGGAATAACCGGCAACGGGTTAAAGTGAATGGGAAGGAGGTCAGTTGTCTACGGGATACTGGTGCTACCATGACCTTGCTTCAAGAGAACTTGGTGCCTGAGAAACAGCACACTGGAGACACTGTGGCTGTGAGGGTAGCAGGGGGCACTGTGTTCCGCCTACCTGTTGCCAGGGTACATTTGGATTGGGGAGTGGGCGCTAGACTTGTGAATGTGGGGGTCAAGAAGGACTTACCTGCTGATGTTCTCCTTGGAAATGACTTGGCCCCCCTTGTTTCTGCCTATGCTCCCATGGATCCCGCTAATGTTAACCCTGTGACTACCCAAGCCCAGTCCCTCCGGGAAGAGACGCTTCCATGTTTGGGGTGGGGGCAGTACTGAGCCAAGTTGGAGCAGATGGCGGAGAACACCCCGTAGCTTACTTGAGCCGAAAGTTGTTGCCCCGGACATCCCCAAGCCGATCCGTTGGGATCAGACTGTGTATGCCGGCTTGGTTCTGGGGGAGCATTGTGGCAAACCTAGCCACTTCTGGACTATAACGTAAGAAAGGTTGTCTGTGACAGACCCTTCGGTCAGGACTGAAAGTGTTAACTTTATTTTCTAACCACAAGTGGCTGGCTCCAGCTACAATCTAATTAATGCTTAGCATTCTATTGTTTGATCACCCCCAGAGAGAAACGCCTAAGTGATAAGGAGAGTCAAGAGTGTCCTGTGGTTGAAGTGTTTAAGTAATATAATCCTATTGTATCATGTCAAGGGCGCTTCTCCCTTTTATCTAATGTACAACATTCTTTCCACCCCCATCTGGGGGGGGGGGGGGTCAAAAACCTGTATAAATCTGTATGCTGCCTTCAAATAAAGTGTTATTCTGTTTAAAACCTGAAAACTGGCTGGGTTGTGAACTGCTGATTCCCTATGCAGGACATTGTTCCCTGGTGTTAACCCTTGGTATCCGGTTGGTACCGTTACAGATATATAGATATATAGATATATAGATATATAGATATATACATATATACATATACATGTCTAAATATGGCTATGTATGTATATATACTGTATGTGTGTATATATATATATATATATATATATATATATATATATATATACATGTCTAAATATGGCTATGTATGTATATATACTGTATGTGTCATATATATGTCTAAATATGTGTATGTATGTATACTGTATGTGTCTATATATATATATATATATATATATATATACACTGTATGTGTCTATATATACATGTCTAAATATGGCTATATATATATATATATATATATATATATATATATATATATACATACACTATAGCTAAAAGGAGACGCACTCGCCGGGTCTTAGTAAATAGTGTTTTTAATACACCAAGTTGAACAGTGACGTTTCGGGGTAGTTAGCCCCGTCCTCAGACCATAACAAATATGTACATAAGTAACAAGTATTTAAAGCCTTACCCTCCACCAAGATTCTATGCCGGAAGTGTCCATAGCGTTCCCACTGCGCAGGCCCGGGGGTGGTCATGGCAACTGGTAAACAATACTCACAGACTGACACTGAACTCCGGAACGTACGGACCCGCCCATCTGCACTGACAGTGCCAAAGGTAGCCGTAAGAGCCGGATAATGGTTACAATTCAGATAAATTATCTGCAAAACAAGGAGCAACATATATAATAAGGTATTTAAGCACATCAATAGCTGGTCCGATTAAAAGACAATATACATCGTATCTAATATGATGGGATCATTACCTAAATATATGCTATGATGGGCTTCAATGTTAAAGAGGGGAGGTATATACTGAATATATATTCTTAGATTGGAAAATCATTACCTAAATTAAATCACTAAGTGAGGGGCAAGTATCATAAGAAACAGTGCCAATCCATTTTACATTTAGCCCGTTTGGCGTTAAAGTGTTAAGGGTATGAATCCATCTGGTTTCCTTTTGTAGAAGTAGTTTGGCCCTGTCCCCCCCCCCCCTCTACTAGGTCTAGGGACATGATCTATTATGACATATCGTAAATTAGACACCGCATGGCCAGCCAACGCAAAGTGCCTAGCAACAGGTTGATCGGACTGTCTTTTTTTCAATTGCCGATCTGATCGCAATGCGATGGTTGGCCTTGCGTGTCCGTAAGTCATCAATGGTTTTGCCTACGTAATATAAACCACAAGGGCAATGGATTAAGTAGACAACATATTCAGTGGTACATGCAACACGGTGTCTGATAAAGAATTTTTTGTTTGTGTGAGGGTGTACAAAAAACTTTGTGGCACTAAGGCCATTACACGTGGTACATCCCAGACATTTGAAACAGCCCGGTTTTGGTTGATTTAACCATGTTTGTTTCTTGTAACAGTCAATGGGATCCACTTTGACTAGTGTATCACGAATGGATCTGGATCTTCTATAGCTGACTCTCGGTGGTCCCATGTTGGTAAAGGGTAAGGTATGGTCAGACTGCACAATGTCCCAGTCTTTCCTTAATACAGCTGGAAGATTCTGTTTGTCCACTGTATACGTTGTCACATATGTCATCCTTTCAGTGTCAGATTTTCTAGTATTTGCCCGTAGTGCTTCCTCTTGCGGCAGATACCAGAATTTTTCCAGGCATTTATTTAAGTGCTGTTCACTGTACCCCCGTTGTAGAAATCTATCTTCATTTCTAACAGTTGTTGTTTTGTCTGTACAGGGTCGCTGTTGTTTCTAACGACTCTTTTGAAAAAAAACTTTGGGAAACATCGCAATAACCTCTCACGGAAAGAGAGGGAAGCACTGAAAAAACTAAAGGACAACACAGATTTAATATTCCGTGAAGCCGACAAAGGCGGTGCGGTGGTAATCCTTGATTACTCATACTATCGCAGTGAAGCAATTACACAGCTTAATGATGGTAATACGTATAGACAACTTTCAGTGTGATACTTCTTTGCACAGTGCACTAGTGAACAAGCTTATAGATGAACAGCTGTTCAGATACCTAACAGTACAGTTTCCACGGGTACCTTTATTCTATACGCTACCCAAAGTGCATAAACATCTTACACAACCACCTGGGAGACCAATAGTTTCCGCTATTGGTTCGCTGCTCCAGCCCATTGCTACATATTTGGATTCCCTTTTCCAACCAATGGTCTGCAATATGCCCTCTTTCTTGCTGGACTCCATGGCCCTGATTAAAGAACTCAAACAATTCCATCATCTAAAAGGGACGGAACTTCTGGTCACCCTTGACGTGGTGAGTCTCTATACCAACATCCCACACAGCCAGGGGATGGAGGCAATTCGCAACCATCTGAGAAGATATCCTTTTATAGGACCCAGTACTGAGTGGATTATGGAAATGCTGCAACATTGCCTCACTATGAATTATTTCCGCTTCGAGAACCTGTTCTACTTACAGCTTTTGGGTACGGCGATGGGGTCGAGTGTGGCCCCATCATTTGCCAATTTATACATGGCAGAGTTTGAACAGTACCAGACTGATCTATTTTTCCATCCCAGTATTAGGGTGTTTCGTCGCTATATAGACGACCTATTTTTGATCTGGGATGGTTCGGTACATGATCTTCAACAATGGTTTAACAAACTGAATGAGTTACGCCCGAATCTACAGTTCAAGATGGAATACAGCGATACAAGTGTAGATTTCTTGGATCTGCGTATATATAAGAATCAGAATCAGCTCTTAACCACACTCTTTCGCAAAGCTACAGACAAAAATTCCCTACTCCAGGCTACTAGCTGCCACCCCCCGGCACTAAAGAAGGCATTGCCAATTTCTCAATTCAAAAGAGTCGTTAGAAACAACAGCGACCCTGTACACACAAAACAACAACTGTTAGAAATGAAGATAAGATTTCTACAACGGGGGTACAGTGAACAGCACTTAAATAAATGCCTGGAAAAATTCTGGTATCTGCCGCAAGAGGAAGCACTACGTGCAAACACTAGAAAATCTGACACTGAAAGGATGACATATGTGACAACGTATACAGTGGACAAACAGAATCTTCCAGCTGTATTAAGGAAAGACTGGGACATTGTGCAGTCTGACCATACCTTACCCTTTACCAACATGGGACCACCGAGAGTCAGCTATAGAAGATCCAGATCCATTTGTGATACACTAGTCAAAGTGGATCCCATTGACTGTTACAAGAAACAAACATGGTTAAATCAACCAAAACCGGGCTGTTTCAAATGTCTGGGATGTACCACGTGTAATGGCCTTAGTGCCACAAAGTTTTTTGTACACCCTCACACAAACAAAAAATTCTTTATCAGACACCGTGTTACATGTACCACTGAATATGTTGTCTACTTAATCCATTGCCCTTGTGGTTTATATTACGTAGGCAAAACCATTGATGACTTACGGACACGCATGGCCAACCATCGCACTGCGATCAGATCGGCAATTGAAAAAAGACAGTCCGATCAACCTGTTGCTAGACACTTTGCGTTGGCTGGCCATGCGGTGTCTAATTTACGATATGTCATAATAGATCATGTCCCTAGACCTAGTAGAGGGGGGGACAGGGCCAAACTACTTCTACAAAAGGAATCCAGATGGATTCATACCCTTAACACTTTAACGCCAAACGGGCTAAATGTAAATTTGGATTGGCACTGTTTCTTATGATACTTGCCCCTCACTTAGTGATTTAATTTAGGTAATGATTTTCCAATCTAAGAATATATATTCAGTATATACCTCCCCTCTTTAACATTGAAGCCCATCATAGCATATATTTAGGTGATGATCCCATCATATTAGATACGATGTATATTGTCTTTTAATCGGACCAGCTATTAATGTGCTTAAATACCTTATTATATATGTTGCTCCTTGTTTTGCAGATAATTTATCTGAATTGTAACCATTATCCGGCTCTTACGGCTACCTTTGGCACTGTCAGTGCAGATGGGCGGGTCCGTACGTTCCGGAGTTCAGTGTCAGTCTGTGAGTATTGTTTACCGGTTGCCATGACCACCCCCGGTCCTGCTCAGTGGCGCAGGGGGAACGCTATGGACACTTCCGGTATAGAATCTTGGTGGAGGGTAAGGCTTTAAATACTTGTTACTTATGTACATATTTGTTATGGTCTGAGGACGGGGCTAACTACCCCGAAACGTCACTGTTCAACTTGGTGTATTAAAAACACTATTTACTAAGACCCGGCGAGTGCGTCTCCTTTTAGCTATACATGTTTTCTCTAGATGCACCCCGGGCAGCTGCTGCACATTTGTTAGAGTGAGTGCGGATCTCTGAGAACTGTTATATATATATATATATATATATATATATAATATATTTGGTAGGAGAACTAAGTTCCCCACCCAAAACAAGCTGCGCACACTTCACAATAAAAAATATATAAATATATACAACACTTATAACTATTAAAACTTATAAGGTCACTGGGATAAGATTATTTACTTATCTAATACAACACTTGTAGCTGTTCAAGTTTATAAAACCACTGAGATGAATTTGTTTACTTATCTGGTACAACAAACAGATTAAAAAAATAGAGTCTTTTGACCTTTTAAGTCGTCAAGTTCCGGCTCCCCACAGTATACTAACCCACAACCACCTTTCCATCCCTAAAATAACCAAATAGTGAAGCCAAAGCTTCAAGATAGGGAAAGTGCTTTAACAAGCTAAAAGTATACACACCATATAAGGAATTGAAGTGAAAATTTAATAAACATATAGAATAAGATACACAAATATATACACTAAAAATAGGGACGTCTCCCTGTAATGTAAATACAACTAGGAAAAAATCCTAATGAAAAAACAGGTTAAAACCTATAAATGATGAATAATGCAGATACTAATTGATAATCTATGACATAAAAAAGATATAGCATAAAAATGATAATTAAAAGATATGGCATAACAGTGATATCATAAAATAAAATAAAACTTAAAAGACAAGCACCAAGTTCATATGTATCAACACAGTGCAGGTGGCCGTATGCAAATGAATGCCGATATTGGAACAGTGGAAAGAAAATAACGGCTTGTACCACAAATAGATACAGTTTACTGTACCGTAAGTCAAGAGAGTGTTCAGAGGGTGTTACCGAGGAGAAGAAATCCTTCGGTCAAGGCTTGGACCGCAGCTGCAGTAACTGCCGTTCCTGGAGATAGAAGTGTGCAAACCTCTGCACATGTGAGTCGGCGTCTGACGTCACAGGCTTCTCATCGGCTCCTCTCAGGGTGTTACTCGCTGCTCCAGCAGCGTAAAGGAAAAGCAGCTGATTGCTGTGTCCTGGTGGGAACTTTCTGTGAAGGCAGACTTGGCTGCTGTAGGTATGTTTAATGATCCAATACAATAGTGGGGCACAAGTTATCCCTCACCTTGGGATATTCAAAGATGCTGGTAACCCGGGTTTAAAGTTGCAGTACAGGCTGTACTGAAATATCCCTTGCTGTTTCAAAGTCAGTGTCACAGTGTCACAAATGCAAGCGACGCGTTTCGCCCTCCCTTGGGCTTTATCAAGATGCATGTGACAGGTAACTGGGAGCCTTTTAAATGATCCATTTGGTTTTGATTGGTTGGTGGATTCAGTTGTAAAGGTAACACCCTCCAGGTAATTAAGGTGGTATCTCTTTTGCTTTCACCTTTGAGATTGTTATTCTTGAGTTGTTAAGGTAACACCCTCCAGGTACTTAAGCAGCAATCAGCTGCTTTTCCTTTACGCTGCTGGAGCAGCGAGTAACCCAGGACACAGCAATCAGCTGCTTTTCCTTTACGCTGCTGGAGCAGCGAGTAACACCCTGAGAGGAGCCGATGAGAAGCCTGTGACGTCAGACGCCGACTCACATGTGCAGAGGTTTGCACACTTCTATCTCCAGGAACGGCAGTTACTGCAGCTGCGGTCCAAGCCTTGACCGAAGGATTTCTTCTCCTCGGTAACACCCTCTGAACACTCTCTTGACTTACGGTACAGTAAACTGTATCTATTTGTGGTACAAGCCGTTATTTTCTTTCCACTGTTCCAATATCGGCATTCATTTGCATACGGCCACCTGCACTGTGTTGATACATATGAACTTGGTGCTTGTCTTTTAAGTTTTATTTTATGATATCACTGTTATGCCATATCTTTTAATTATCATTTTTATGCTATATCTTTTTTATGTCATAGATTATCAATTAGTATCTGCATTATTCATCATTTATAGGTTTTAACCTGTTTTTTCATTAGGATTTTTTCCTAGTTGTATTTACATTACAGGGAGACGTCCCTATTTTTAGTGTATATATTTGTGTATCTTATTCTATATGTTTATTAAATTTTCACTTAAATTCCTTATATGGTGTGTATACTTTTAGCTTGTTAGCGCACTTTCTCTATCTTGAAGCTTTGGCTTCACTATTTGGTTATTAACTTGTATTTGATACATACAGAGATTGTATCTTTAGAGTAGTGTTTAGCAATACCTTCCTTTAGCGCGCACTAATCCACCCAATTTGATTCATCCCTAAAATAAGACACAGGAGACATCATCTTGGTATAAAATTGGCCGCAGCCCCTTTATTAAATAACAAGAAACCTTTTAAGCTTTAAAAATACCATTCAACATAAACATAAAACCCAATATTCTTAAATAACTTTTCTTAACAATATTCACCTTACCACCAAATTGCACCATCCGTCAGCGGTGCTAGTTACCTTATTAATTAGCAACATGGCCGTTACACCGTCAGGACTCAACTAATTACTTGCTGAGCCCGTTACAAAAACTCACTCCACCTAATAGGGGACCCCTTGCCCCTATAAGAACACAATTGCACACTCACCCCATGGAGAGGCAACTTGTTCCAATCCCCCAAATTCACTTGGCCATATTCCTTCCTCACTACCCGAGAACTAGCACCCCCGCTCTGCTGCAACAAAACCCAAAACAAAAGGATAAAAACCAAAAACAAAAGGGCGGGAGGGAGCTGCTGTCACCACAATGTTTATCACAAGTGACTTCCTGCATCTTCCCGCTCAGCCCCTTAAGTATGGCTCATCTTGCACCCACCCCTTCCTTTTCCAACGCCACCAACCAAAAGGGGTCTCTTCCTCCCCCAGGTCAAAGCCCCCTCACGTTCACTCCTGTCACTCACAGGGGCTTCTTGACCTTTTAAGTCATCAAGTTCCGGCTCCCCACAGTATACCAACCCACAACCACCTTTCCCCGCCAAAGACTGACCAGACCCGCCAAACCCAACAATTCTCTCAAAGATTCCTTCAAGTCCAGTATAAAAAACTGCAGGCCAAATTGATCAAGGTGCACACCGTCTCTCAGATAAAACTCCCCAGATCCCACCTGCTCCAAATCAGGGTGGTAAGCCACCGCCCCCCCAATCCTTCTAATTAAAGATCCAACCAACTTATTAATCTTTCCTACTGCGCTCTAACCTGTCATGGTCCCAAGCTGCCCTCCACACCAACCTCGGCACCATCTGAGACCAAATAATTTGCAATGCCGGGTGAAGATCCTTTATTCTCCCCAAGTCTCTCTTGATTATCCTAACAAGCTCCCGCTGGGACATACAGCCTAAATCATTGCCCCCCAAGTGCACTATCAACACATCCAGAGGAGGAAATTGCCTACAGTAATCCACGAACAATGGCAACAAACTCTCCCACCGCAGACCCCTAACCCCCAACCATTTTACCTCTCACTGGTCAACCAGGCAACCTAACTGAAGGCCGCCAACTTTTCTCCGTGCCTCAGATCTGGCCCAGTAAATAAATGAGTGCCCCATCACCCAAACGCTCTTCACACCTGTGAACAAAGACAAAGAAATACCATTAACAAGTACAACCACTCCCACTAACCCTCATCTCAGGTCGCACATACGACCTATACCTTGCGGACTCCCATCTCCCAATACGTTTAACCCCATCCTCTTGCAACCCCAGCACAGAGGCCTCGGTTGCTGCCCCGATATGGAAGGAGTGGGACCCAAACTCTGTCGGGGACAGCCCTAACAGGCTGATAGCTCCTTTCAAGACTGCCCTAAACTGATATTGTGATAGGAAGGACCCATCCGAATGAATTAACAACGGGCCCCCTGCACAGGCCGTATGGCCGCATAATGCGACAACACTCTACAGGGACAAACCTCACTGCCACTAGGGAATAAAACTATACTCCTCCCCTTCCCATACTGGTCAGTTTTACTATGTCTCAAGAACATATCCACCCTTTCATCATTCCACAAGACATCCTCCACCCATATACCACCAGGCACCCGTTTGCCCGGGCTAACCAACTCAGAAATCTAAAAGGCCACGAAAAAGGCTAATACGAAGGCCGAGCGGAATAAATAAATCTCAAAGGGGGGAAAACAAATACTGGGCAGGATGCCACAAATTCTCACCAATAATGCAAATGTAATGGGGCTCCTATTATCCATCCTTCGCCCTTTCTTCTTAAGCCCCTTAAGGACTTGCCTAACCCAAAAGGCTTTGGTCACATCCCCTAGGCCCAACATCCTAAATCTGAAAGCTAAGGCCGACATCCTCTTATCCATACTAGATGAAGACAGGCCCAAGCCACCACAATGCCACAACCACTCTAAGAGGCAGCCTGTAACATCATCTACCCCTTCTCTAGCTCCATGCCGCCTCAACCAGTCCTCCCAATCACTCCAAACCCTAACATAGGCCAACCAAGTACCTGGAGCCAATGAACTCTTCACCAGTCCAGCCAGTCCTCCTCCCCAAGCCTCCACAGATGATCTGGACACTGACTCCCCTCCATATCTGCCTGAGGGACTAACTCCCGAAAACGACACCACTGAAATCGAGAGAGAGCATCTGCAATCAGATTACACTTGCCAGGAATATGTTTGGCCCTAACCAACACATTAATGCGCAGACATTTCAGCACCAACAATCTCAGCAAACGCAAAATGGGGGGGAAGGAGCAGAAAGAGTGTTAACAGCCGACACCACACCCATATTATCCGTGTAAAAAAGGATAGATTTGTTACCCAACTCCGCTTCCCAGATGAACAAAGCCACAATGATGGGGAACAGCTTCAGGAACACCAGATTACGAACTAACTGTCAGTACCCAGTCATGCGGCCAGGCGGCCGCACACCAGTGACCCCGGAAATAGGCCCCAAACCCGCGGCCCCCAGTAGCATCAGTAACCAAGTCCAACTCAAAATTAGATACTCTAGACTCCAGGAACAAAGCCGCCCCATTGAAGTCCTTCAAAAACCGCAACCAAACCAACAAATCATCTTTCAACTCCCTCGCAACCCTCACAAAGTGATGAGGCTTACGAACCCCCGCCGTAGCCAACGACATTCTCCTAGAAAACACCCTACCTATCGGAATGATTCGGCAGGCGAAATTCAACTTTCCCAAAAGGGATTGAAGTTCCCTCAACGTCATCTTGGACAGGTCAAGGAACCTCCGAATCATGCCAACCAAGTCATCAATCATGCCAACCGGCACTCCATCCTATACAAGTCAATCGCGATGCCAGAAAAATTGAGGACCGTCACAGGGCCCTCAGATTTCTCAAAAGCAATGGGCACCCCAAACTCCCTAGCCATCGAATAAACAGTCCCTCATCTCCCCACAAACCACCAATCCGGCCGGTCCCACAAACAAAAAATCATCCAGGTAGTGTACAACCGATGGAAAACCCGACCGGACCTTCACGACCCACTCCAAGAACATGCTAAAGCACTCAAACAAGGAGCACAAAATGGAACACCCCATGGGGAGGCAGAGATCCACATAATAGGCCCCAATGAAAACAGCAACCCAAGAGGTAATGGGAAGAAGGATGCACAGGCAACAACCGAAAGGCCGCCTCAATATCGATCTTGGCCAACAACGCCAAAGGACCAGCCTCCTTCACCAGTGCGACAGCCCGATCAAAAGATGTATATGAAACTGAAGCCAGCTCGTCCGGAATACCGTCATTCACAGAACCCCCTTTGGGAAGGACAAGTGATGAATAAACCTGAACTTCCCTGGGTCCTTCTTAGGGACCACACCGAGAGGTGAAATGCGCAAATGAGGAATTGGAGGAGCCCCAAAAGGACCTGCCATGCACCCCAATTAAACCTCCTTATCCAATTTCTCTTACACCCCGGCAGGCCATTCCCTAGCCGACTTCAAATTTCCCCGGAATTGGACGACCCCCCCCCATAGAAGGGATTTTGAAGCCAAATTCAAACCCCTGCCACAACAGAAAAGCCTTGTCCTCGCACCCCCTAAACTTAGCGTACTGTGCGAGCCAACACTCCATCCCACTTACCCTCACCGGAGTTATTCCCTTTGTCAGGCAACTCCGTACCTCCCCCGACTTTTCCTTTTCTGAAGCACTTTGAAAACAGATGGGAACCCCCACACCCTGAACACTCATGCCGGAATTTGCATGAAGAGCCTCATTTACACACCACCTCGTTGAAGGAGAAGCAGAAACCTTTTTTGACAGGTGCCGACAGCCCTCCCTGAGGGGAACCACCGGCACTTGCCCGAAAGGGCTGGGACGAACGGAGCGGGTCATGATCTTGAGCCATAATCCCATGTCCCGATCATCCCACTGCATCTCTGACTTAACAGACAAGCGTTGACGAAACTGCTCGTAATACGCCCACCAAGCCATGCCCCCGTACATTCGCTGCGTGGCAGCAACCTCATCCAAGTAACAGAAGAGCGCTGCCCCTTGGTCAGGAAACTTGGCCGCCATAACACTGGCATAGATGAAAAAGGCCTGGAACCAATTCGTGAAAGTTTTTGGCAACTTCCTATAGCGCTTCTTCCTCTTCCTTCTTGGATGCATCTTTCTTTGAATCCTCAGGGATATCAAAGGATTGATCCAACAGCAAGAGAGAAAACAACTCAATGAATTCCCTCTTCCATATCTTTTCCTTCAACTCAAAGACCCAAAGGGCTTATGGAACAAAGACACAGGACCGCAACAAGGCAGTGTCCGCAATCTTAAGCTCCAAACCCCCAGACCCCTTCCCAACTACACTGACAGCAGAAGGGGGGGCCGCCGCAACAGGTGGGCCCTGGGCGGGGACCTCGGCCCGACCGCCGAAAGGTCCGCCGAGACCGGACCTAAGACCACGGCAGGCTGATGTACCCAAGAACTGGCAACGACCCCAGCACCCCGGGACCCAGCACCCTCAAGCCTAGCCAACAAGTCCCGTAACCCCGCTACCACAGTCACAGCAACCGAGTCAACACAGGCATTGCACTTCAACACCCCCACCCACCATATCAGCCCCACCATTACCTGTTCTCGTTTCCTCGTCCCTCGGGGGCTTTCCCAGGTGGGACCCAGCCATAGCAACCTTCTGGCTCTGGAACCCACCACCACCAGGTTCCGTAGCAGCCACCTGCTGCCCTCCATTCTGTCCTGTAGCCTGCAAAAAAGACACATGTGACAAGCCCCCCAATGGTGCCCACATCCTAGCACCCCTCTGGGCCGTGGAAAGGCCCAGAGCACCAGCTGAAACTCCCCCCTACCCGTCTTCGGGGCCGTAGCCCCCTGTCCTAATTCTTCAGCCCCACACTTACTGTGTTGCCAGCCCCTAGCCGCCAACCCCCCTCCTTCTGGCCTATACGGCCGTCTCACATTTGCAACAGACCCTCTGGACACAGTAGAAGCACCCCTATCCACTTTCCCCCTCAGGCCTTGGCCGAAGCCCCCGGCCATACTCACTGACTCCCTCCTGACTGCCACCTCAGCATGTCCCCCGACTGGGATGCCGTCCTCTGAATCCAGTCTGATAGTCTCTGTCCAGGAATCCTGCAGGACGTAGGCATCCCCCCCTAGGCCGTCACCCCCCACATCAAGCAGGCCGGAAGAAGTTCCAGGCCTTGGCTCCACATCCCCCAAATCTGAAAAAGAAACTTCTTTAGGCACGGAAAAGGGGGGCTCATGCACCTCAGCCCGTACAAGAACAGCCCTCTGGTCCGGAATTGCGCCGCCATCGGGATCCACTGCGCATGGTTGCTGCGTAGCTGCTGGGGCCTCCTGAGCTACCGGCCCGGACATAGCAGACTTCCTCACTGCCTTCCTTGTCCCGGACTGGGACTACTCCTTCTGCGGCCACCGGAGCTCCTCCCACACTCCGGACTGAGGCAGGTAGGAGGCTTAGATCTTCGAGCCGGACGAGAGCGCACTGTCACCTGCTCTGCACTGACCGCAACACTCGGATCCAACAGGGAATGGAGCTTCTTCCCCAACCAGGTAGGACCCCTGGTCTCTGCAGCCTCCCTTAGCTGAACGAGCAAGGCATCAAGCTGGGCCATACCTAAGCCTGAGCGGGAAGATGCACGAAGGAGCTAATGTACAAGCTGCTGTCACCACGATGCTTATCACAAGTGACTTCCTGCATCTTCCCGCTCAGCCCCTTAAGTATGGATCATCTTGCACCCACCCCTTCCTTTTCCAACCCCACCAAC